>NC_088327.1:31342500-31527500 GCF_036884655.1 Musa acuminata AAA Group
TAACTTTGACACTTCCTAACAGTGGATTTCCCTTTGGTTTCATCAAAAAATTCTTAATATAAACTACTGATCTTTTATGTCCAATCTGCTATATCTAAAAATCTGTGCTGCAGAAAATTTCAGCCGCATATTGTTGCCTTAACCCATCTATTTGCAATCTTTCTTGAATGAAATTTCTTATACACTTCATAGATCATCTTGGCTTCCATCTAAAATTGATCTATTAAAAAAATTCATCTCTAAAAATAATTTTATGTTACTGCAAATTTTCATTGTAACCCGTTGAAAATTTTGGACGAGAATTCTGCAATTGCAACTTGCACCAATTTCCTTGCTGTTACACTACCGAAATTTTCTTGATTAAATTAGATATCCTTACTATCATATAAATTGTGATTTTGCTATCAATCCCCTCCTCAATTCTCTCAAGTTTTTGGTGGAAATTACGTCGAGAAACCGTTGTTTCTTCAACGACAATTCTACTCTTACAAGACAGCACATACTTGCTGCAACTTCCACGGATTTCTGTCAAACCTTTGCTAACATCTATCACAGATCCAAAACTTTCATCCACAGCCCTAAAACTCTACCAAACCACACCCTCAAACTGTACCCAAAACAGCCGCAAAACAAGCCTAAACCGTAGCCTACATCCACCAATCCACCAACCCTTTCGACCATCACTTCTCTCAACCTATACATGCCTTTAACCTAATAGCAAAAGAGAGATCTTAACATCATAGATTTGGGGTCATATACTATGGCATCTAAGGGGCAATCAATGCTAAATTCGAAGCCTTGGAGGCGCGAATGGAGGATAAGATTCGGACGCTCTTTACCGAACTCAGATTGGGCCGACCACTAAGCCCGAAGAAATCATATCAAGGAGAGAGCTTTGCCCAATCACACCAAGCACGAAGAGATGACTTCCAAGGGAGGGGAGGCTCTATGACCAACCCCAACTATCCATGCATGAGAGTGGACTTCCCTAGATGGGAAGAAGGAGACCCGATTGGTTGGATCTCGCGCGCGGAGTGATATTTTCGGTACTACAAAACCGCGGATGCATCTATGGTGAAAATTACAGCTATACATCTTGAAGGGGATGCTATACAGTGGTTTGACTGGTTTGAACATACTTATGGAGTCCTTTCATGGCAACAATTCAAAGAAGGACTGCTGATCCGCTTCAGACCAACCGATTACGAGAATATTGATGGACAACTAGCAAAGATCCGACAAACTTCCACCATTCAGGAGTACCAAACCAGGTTTGAAAGGTTATCTAATCAAACTCATAATTGGTCTCAGAAACAGCTATTGAGGACCTTCATTAATGGCTTGAAGCCAGAGATCCGAGGAGAAGTTAAAGCGCGACAACCGTATATGCTTATGGTAGCCATCTCTTTCGCACGACATCAAGAGGAGCAATTGAACCATGAAGCTCGGAGGACTAGGGTCACTCCTCAACCAGTAATATTAAAGCCCTCAGCCCCCCTTACTATCGACTAAGTCCCTACACCAAAGAGGTCAACAAGAGAAGAGCTTCGGGAGCGATATGCGAAGGGGTTATGTTGGCATTGTGACGAGCCGTGGAGCCGTGAGCATCGCTGTAGTAAAGGGAGACTTCTTATGATTGAACCAATAGAAGAAGAGGCCATTGAATATCCAGAAGAGAGCCTTGAACATGAAGAAGAAGATGCAGAAGAAGAGCCACAACCGACTGAAGTTACGGTACATACACTAGCCGGCTACTCAAACCCGCAAACGATGAAAGTTGGAGGCCTTCTCAAACAACAACCGATCACTGTTCTCATCGACACGGGCAGTTCTAATAACTTTCTAAATAGTAAGGTTACTATCCAGATGGCCTTACCTATTGAGAATTGCAGTAGGTTTGACGTTAAGGTCGTCGACGGACGGATTTTGAATTGTGATCGTAGGCGCCCGCAGGAGAAACTATTGCTGCAAGACCAAGAGATAATTACATATTTCTTCCTTCTCCCTCTTGATGATCATGAGGCCATGCTCATAATTAAATGGTTGACGACATTATGTGATATTTCTTGGAATTTTATGTAACTAATTATGAAATTTTACAATAAGGAGAAACAGGTGATACTGAACGGGAAACGTGAGGGCAACATAATGACGATTTGCACACAACAAATGAAGAAGGTTTTGCATAAAGCATGCAGCGGCCTTTTGGTACAACTTAGCTGTAAACTAAGGGAGAGCCAACAAAATTTGAAGATCCAAATCTACTTCCTTTGCTTGCTGAATTTTCAGATATGTTTGACGAACCGTGCAACCTACCTCTTACCCGTCGGCATGATCATTGTATAACGATTCTTCCAGGCAAATCTGCAGCAAATGCTTAGCCATATCAGTATCCACATCTCCAGAAGGATGAAATAGAAAGGATTGTAAAAGAGATGCTCAAAACAGGAGTTATTCGGCCATGTTGCAGCCCTTACTCTTCACCGGTGCTCCTCATACAAAAGAAGGATGGAATATGGCGATTATGTGTTGATTACCGAGCTCTCAGTGGCATAACCATCAAGGATAAATACCCTATTCCAGTAGTAGATGAGTTGCTAAGGGAGCACAAATCTTCACAAAGCTGGACCTTCGATCCGGGTATCATCAAATACGAGTATGCGAAGAAGACATACCGAAAACCACCTTTTGAACACACAACAACCACTATGAATTTTTGTTTTCTTCAAAAGAAGGTGGAATATCTTGGGCATATCATATCAGAGAAAGGTGTGGCAGTAGACCCCTTCAAAATTGGAGCAATGTAAAACTGGCTGACCCCGAGGAACATAAAATTGCTACATGGCTTTCTGGGTTTAATAGGCTACTACTGCAAGTTCGTGAAAAACTATGGAGAGATTAGTGCACCAGTTACTTCCTTACTGAAAAAAGATGTCTTCCAATGGTCTGACAGAGCCTCTGCTGCCTTCGACAAACTTAAGGCAGCCATGACGACGACGCCGGTGCTAACACTACAAGATTTCAACCGACCCTTCATTATTGAGGCCGACACATCTGGAGTCAGAATTGGAGTCTTTCTCATGCAAGATGGTCGACCACTCGCATACACTAGCAAGACATTATCTCCCTCCTATCAAAATAAGTCAACATATGATAAGGAGATGCTCGCTATTGTACGCGCAGCAACACGGTGGAGACCCTACTTGATTGGTCCACGATTTCAAATTAAAACCGACCATAAAAGCCTCAAGTACTTTTTGGAGCAAAAGATATCATCCCCTGAACAGAAAAAATGGGTAACAAAACTTCTTGGATTTGATTATGAAATAACTTACAAAAGGTGGAAAGAGAATATTGTTACAGATGCACTTTCGCAGCTACCTGAGCAAGCTGAATTTTCGGTCGTTTTACTT
The DNA here is from genome assembly GCF_036884655.1 of Musa acuminata AAA Group. NCBI lineage: Eukaryota > Viridiplantae > Streptophyta > Magnoliopsida > Zingiberales > Musaceae > Musa > Musa acuminata. Next base: position 31,345,914 of record NC_088327.1, read on the forward strand.
CTAACCAGTGACTTCCTTGAGGATATTAAGATGGAATGGCAGGAAGATTTGGAGACCAGTAAGATACAAAAAAAATTAGAGGAAGCACCAAGCTCCGTGGCTCATTACAATCGGGACTCAAAAGAATTATGCTATAAGGGACGCATTGTGCTTGTGACAAATTCTACTTGCATCATCAAGAGCAGATTTTGGACAAAGTTATTCCATATGCAGGGTACTAAATTAGAAAGGAGTACGACATATCACCCACAAACCAACAGCCAGACGGAAGTTTTAAATAGGTGCTTGGAGACAGCCCAAAGCCACCCACCAAATATGACTACCCAAAGAGAACTCCAGACCCAGCCAAGTGCCATTATTGATCGACGGATCGTGACTCGACGACGACGACCGACTAATGAAGTGCTAATACAGTGGACGAACCTACCAATAGAAGATGCCACTTGGGAGAACTATGACGACTTGAAGATCAAATTCCCATAATTCATGAATCATCAGCCTCGAGGACAAGGCTGATTTGAAGAGGGTGGGTCTGTTAGGACTCTAGCTTGGAGAGTCCTAATTGAGAGGGACATTCATGTAAAACTGTTAGGACTCTAGCTAGGAGAGTCCTAATTGAGAGGGACATTCTGTTATGACTCTAGCTAGGAAAGTCCTAATTGAGAGGGGCATTCATGTAGGAGGTTTTTCTAAGAGAAGAATTAGGAGTTGTAAGGGAATAGGAGTCTTGAGTAGGAGTCCTATTAGGAGTTAGGGTTTAGAAGCCCTATAAATAGCCATGTATTCCTTCTCTTTTCATAAGCAATAGATGAATCTTTTCTACAGCCATTGAGCAGCAACTTGGAGGGAGGAACCCCTATAGAGTTCCAAGGAGGTCGATCCCCTAAAGAGATCAACCCCAAGTTTAGAATCTGCAAGGGTTCTATCAGACTACCAGTTCGACATGTCATTAGTTCATCTGAACTCCCAGCGCATCATGCTTTCCTTTAATGTATTGCTCAATCCTTCACAATGTTGACTCTTGCAACATTCGATCTTGGCGTAATAACTGATTCTTCCGACCTGATGCCCAATTTCTTATTCCAAACTACTGTTTGATTCTTCTACTTCAATCGTTTTGCCTTTCCATGATCGAAGTTAGTCCTGCATCACTTTTCTCAAACATTGATTAGATCATAAACTTATCAATTGATTTAATTATCAAAATTTTGGATTCTATATAAGCTTGATGTCTATATGTATCAACTCGCTATTCATTGCTTTTTGTCACTTTGACTTTATATTCTTCCCCACTTGACCCCACAATACCTTAAACAAATGTATTGCTCCCATCCAAGGTCCTTGTGACTCCTCATCGTCGCTACTGGATTCTGAACTACTTGAACTAAGAGTGATGGCCTTGCCCTTATCTGATTTGGGGGGGTGGCTTGAAGTTGTTAAGATATTAAGCACTTGTTTATGTGGGCACTCTCTTACTATGTGTGGTCCTCCACATAAGAAGCATATGTCAGGTTATCAGGCCTTGCCTTTTGAGCTTGACCCTTTATGGGAACTCTTCTTCCTCTGTTAGCCCCTGAACTCCTTCCCTTGAGAATATTTTGGTGAGTGATTTCCTGAAGATTATTTCTTTTTCCCCGAGTCCTCTGAGAAAACAAAGTCAATGAGCCTTTTCAAGACCGTAATTGCCCCGATCACATTGATGACATTCCTTTGATGTAGTTCCTATTATGCCTATGACTTCATGCCATTAAGGAAGCTGAACACCTTATCCTTTTCATGTTGAATCTTGGATTTTGATGATGAAATCAATTGATAAATTAGTTGATCTAATCTATCTGTTGAGAAAAGTATGTAGGATTAACTATGATAGCGGTAAGACATAAAGCAAATGTTATGCCGGAGTCAAGATCGAGATTTTGTTGGGAGTTTGAGAGTTCGCCAGAAGTTTGAACATTCGTCAAAAGTTTTGCCGGGATTAACCGAGAAGTCCAGAAGCTTACCAAAGAAGCTTGTCAGAACTCGCCAAGAAGATCGTTGTGAAGTCCAGGAGCATTACTAAAAGTTCGTTAGAATATTGCTGAGAGATCGTTGGAAGTTCATCGAAAGATCGCTAGAAGTTCGTCGAAAGATCACTGGAATCTCGCCAAAAGAATAATTGATGTGCCGGAACAAGAATGCTTTGTTAAATGTCTTAATTATTGTTGTTAGACCTTAAGTTGAGTTAGGATTGGGAGGTGATCCCAATAACTCAGTTACGGGCTAACTAGGCCCTTAACAGGGCTGAATTTGGCTAGATTAAACAGCCCATTCAGCACCTGAAATCATGACCGACGATGGCACCGCTAGAGCCGACGGTGGCACCGCTTGGGACTTAGTCTCCTAAGTGCTCTGGACGATGGTATCACCCAGACTGGGCAGTGGTACCATCGATAGTTAATGTTGTCAAGCGGTGGTACTGCTAGAGCTCGGTCTTCGAAGCTCTACCAGGTAGTGGTACCATCCAGACTGAGCGGTGGTACCGCCCAGTGTCACTACTACAGGCGGTGGGATCGCTAGGACTCGGGAAATCCTAGATGAGACACTTTTTGGCTTCAATTTTGAAGCCATTGAGGCCTATAAATAACCCACCCTTTTCTTCATGAAAGGATAACAAAGTGCAATCAAAAGTGTGGAAAAATCTTAAGTGTTGGGGTGTTAAAAGTGTTGTAAAAATGAGAAGAGTCCTCCTTCTCCCTCTCTTAGCTTTGTAATCATCCAAGAAAGAGGAGTGAGGCTTGTAAGGGTTATCACCTAAACCCGTAAAAAGGAGAAAGTGCTGTAAAGAGGTGGTTGGTCTTCGCCTATTGAAGGAGGACCATTAGTGGATGTCAATTCCTCGACGGAGGAGGAATCGGAAGTGGATATAGGTCACAATGACCGAACCACTATAAATTCTGGTATGTTCTTTCCTTGCTGTAAATTCTCTTTATTGCATTCAACCTTATTACATTGCAAACTGTCCAACCATCTCTTCTCTACTTATTCAAAGTGAAATAAATTATTTGAGATGAAACTGGTTTTTATCATACAAAGGATTTCGAATCGACGTAATTTTTTCACTATAGTAATTCACCCCCCCCCCCCCTTCTTAGTGCCCACTCTTGATCCTAACAATTGGTATCAGAGCAAGGTCACTCTCATTTGGTTTAAAACCCAAGAGAGATGGTATTTGCCAGCAACCAAGAGGGTCATTCAATCACATGTCCACCCATGTTCAATGGGACAGATTACTCGTATTGGAAAACTTGAATGAGGATTTTTCTAATTTTTGGATTTTGAGTTATGGAACCTTGTAGAAAATAGCTTTTAAAAGTCTTCTCTTCCGATGAGCGATTGGAATAAGTTAGAGAAAAAGACTTTCGCTTTAAATGCTAAGGCTATAAATACCTTATTTTACGCTTTAGATAAAAACGAGTTCAAACGAGTGTCTATTTATGAAACGACTTTTGATATTTAGCACACACTCGAAATTACTTACGAAGGCACTAGTATAGTAAAAGAGTCGAAGATAAATATTTTATTTCATACTTATGAATTGTTTCGGATGAAGCCAAGCGAAACTATTGTTGACATGTACACCCGTTTTACGGATGTCATCAATAGTTTAAAAGCTCTTGGCAAATATTTTTCGAACTTTGAACTTGTTAATAAAATCTTGAGATCCCTTCCAAAGAGTTAGGACCCTAAAGTAACGGCCATTCAAAAGGCCAAGGATTTAAACAACTTTCCTCTTGAAGAACTTATCGGGTCACTAATGACCTATGAGATGACTTGCAATGCTCATGAAGAGCTTGAGAATAATCTTCCAAAGAATATGAAGGATATAACACTAAGAACTCAAGAAGACCACTTGAAAGAAAATTCGAGTGATGAGGACTATGATGATGACTTGGCACTCTTGGCAAAAAGTTCAAAAAATTCATAAAAAGGAATAAATTTAAAAATGATACTAAAAATAAATTTGAACCCAATAAAGAACATGTTATATTCTCGAATGTAAGAAGCCGGGACATTTCAAAAGCAAATGTCCCCAAGCAAAAAAGAAGCAACCAAAGAAGAAAAAGGCTCTTAAAGCAACTTGGGACGACTCAAGTGCATCCAAAGAAGAGGAGCTAACCAACATAGAGCAAGTTGCTCACTATGCACTAATGGCTATCGGAGATGAGGTAAGTAGTTCATTAGATACAAATTTAACTTTTGATGAATTTCTAAGTACTTTTCATGATTTATTTGATGAATGTAAATTAGTTAGTAAAAAATATAAATTGTTAAAAAAGGAGCATGCTTCTCTTGTTAGTGATTTTGATAAATTAAAATTTGAGCACAATGATAGTTTAGCTCCTTGCACAAAATGTGATGAATTAGAAATGCTTAAAAAGGAAAACTTGTTACACAAAGAAACCTTAGAAAAGTTTGAGGTTGGTAGCAAGTCCTTGAACATGATCCTTACCAATAAGAGTCACGTTCATAGAAGAGGCGGAATCGGATTTGAGAGTAGCTCTCACCTAAATCCAACCACCTTTATTAAAGGCCCTACCTTGTATATTTCACCCCAAACCAAATATAACTTTTATTACAAATTTGTACATGTTATGTACAAATATCCATTTAAGAGATATAGTCCACATAAATTGATTTGGGTTCCTAGAGGAATCTCAAATAACTCGGTGCAACATGATAAGTTGTGTAGATCGATTTTTTAGGCACCCGAGATCAAATGGGTACCTCAAAATCATCCTTTTTTTTAGAAATGTTTACCATCACAAGCTAGGAGTAAGAGATGGTACATTAATAGTGGATGCTCAAGGCACATGATCGGAGATCCATCTTAATTCTCTAAGCTCACTAGCCTAGATGAAGGGTATGTCACCTTCAGAGACAACAAGGGTAAAATTATTAGCAAAAGAACCATAGGTAATAAATCCAACTTTTTAATTGAAGATATATTGTTGGTTGATGGCTTAAAGCATAATCTTTTGAGTATTAGTCAATTGTATGATAAAGGATATATCATTAGATTTGAAATCCAATGCTTGCATTATTGAAAAACCATACAAAAACACATCTATGATTACCTTGTTGAATCTCATATTTTATTGATGAAACCAATTGATAGTGTTTATGATTTAATCTGTATTTTGAGTGATGCAGGATGCTTTGATCAGGGAGAGACAATTAAAGTAGGAAGAATCATATTGGGCTAGAGAAAAACATGTTAGAAGATTGGACGTCGAGCCAAAGGATTGGTCGACGTATCGACAAAAGGCTTCGGGCTATGAATTCGGGCATCGAGCCAAGAAGAGTGGATATTGTGCTAAGGAAATCGAAGTTGCAGAGGTCAACTGGCCGATTAGACAATAGGTCGTAAGAGAGGACGATGCACTGAACAATCGGACGAGGCGTCGATGAACCAATGACAAGCCGGACAACATCTAATTAGCTTAGTATTAATTTTTTAGATCGAAGTAGGTTTTATATGTGCAGGATTAACTATGATAGCAAGGCATAAAATAAAATGATGTCTCAGAGACAAGGATGCGATTTCATTGGGAGTTTGAGAGTTCGTCGAAAGTTTGGACGTTCATCGGAAGTTCTGCTGGAATTAACCGAGAAGTCTAGGAGCTTGCCAAAGAAGCTCATCAGAACTCACCAAGAAGATCATCGTGAAGTCCAGGAGCTTGCTGGGAGTCCGCTGGAACATTGCCGAGAGATCGTCAAAAGTTCGCCGGAAGATTGGCGAAAGCTCGCCGGAAGAAACCTAGACTTATAGACTTGTTTAGCTTAATAATTGTCTTAGATTTTGTAGTTAGCACATAATTGGGATTGTAATTGGGCCAACCTAATTAGAGGCTAGTTGGGCCCATGTATGGATTGTGTTGGGCCCAATAAAAGGCCCAAATAGTGACCCAACTAGTGGCACCATCGTGGCACAGTCTCCGAGACTATGTCAGGCGGTAGTACCACCTAGTGGCAGTGTCAAGTGGTGGTACCGCTAGTCTGGGCAGTGGTACCGCCCAGACATAGTCTTTCAAGCGATGGTACCACCCAGCATAGGCGGTGATACCACCAGGACCCCAAAAACTAGGGATGAGACATTTTTAGGCTCTAAGTTTGAATCAACTTGAAACCTATAAATACCCCTCTCTTCCCTAGTTAAACTACACAAGAATTAAGAGTGAAAAAAGAAAGAAATACTGTTGTAATCTTATGTGAACTCCTCTCCTTCTTCTAAGTGTTAGAATAGTTTGAGAGAGTAGTAAGTGGGGGGTGTAAGGGTTATCTCCTAAACCCGGTAAAAGGAAAAAGAGTTGTAAAAGGTGGCTGGCCTTCGCCTATTAAAGGAAGACTAATAATGGATGTCGATGGTCTTGACGAAGGAGGAATCAGGAGTGGATGTAGGTCACAATGACCAAACAACTATAAAAATCTAGTTTGCATTTCTTTTGAGTAATTTACTTTAACCGCAAACTGCCTTCTCATTCCTTACTTTATATCCACTATACTCTTCTATATGCTATCAAGTTAACATCTTACGAAATTGGTTTTATCGTACGAAGAATTTGAATCGACATAATTTTTACCACTGTACTAATTCATCCCCCCCCCCCCTCTTAGTGTCGACTAGTTCCTAACAGTTGGTATCAGAGCCACATGCATTTCTTATTTGGTTTAACACCCAAGAGAAATGGCTCTTTTCGGCTTTCAAGAGCCATATTTAATGGGATGAACTACACATATTGGAAAACTCAAATGAGAGTTTTCTTGCTTTCATTGAATCTTGATTTATGGAATATAATCAAATTTGGTTTTTAAATATCTTCTCTTCTAATGAACCATTGGAATGATTTGGAGAAGAAGACTTTTTCTTTAAATGTAAAAGCTATGAATGTTGAATCTTGGATTTTGATGATGAAGTCAATTGTAATTTGTTTGATCTAATCTATATATTGAGGAAAAATATGCAGGATTAACTACAATAGCAGTAAGACATAAAGCAGGTGTTGTGTCAGAGTCAAGATCGAGATCTCATTGGGAGTTTGAGAGTTCGACGGAAGTCCGGACGTTCGTCGGAAGTTATACCGGAACTAACCGAGAAGTCCAGAAGCTTGCCAAAGAAGCTCATCAGAACTCACCAAGAAGATCATCGTAAAGTCTAGGAGCTTACTGGGAGTCCACCGGAATATTACCGAGAGTTCGTCTGATGTTCACTAGAAGTATGCCGGAAGCTCGCTGGAAGAGCAATTGACGCATCGAAATAAGAAGCACTGTAAATTATCTTAATTATCACAGTTAGAGCATAAATCAAGTTAGGATTAGGAGGAGATCCAACTAATTTAATTAGGGGCCAACTAGGCCCTTAATAGGGCCGAATTGGGTCGAATTGAGCACCCAATTCAGCCCCTAAAAATATGGTCGGTAGTGGCATCGCCTAGAAGGCAGTGCCCCTGGATTTCTGGGCTGAAATGACATGTAAAGCTCATGAAGAGCTTGAGGACACTCTTCCAAAGAATATGAAGGATATGACACTTCGAACATAAGAAGACCACTTGAAAGAAAACTTAAGTGATGAGGACGTTGATGAAGACTTAGCACTTTTAATAAGGAAATTCAAAAAAATTATTAAAAGGAACAAATTTAAAATGATATTAAAAATAAATTTGAACCTAAGAAAGAACAAGTGATTTGTTATGAATGCAAGAAGCCACGACACTTCAAGAGTGAATGTCCCCAAGCAAAAAAGAGGCAACCAAAGAAGAAGGCTCTCAAAGCTATATGGGACAACTCAAGTGCTTCCGATGAAGAGGAGCCAACCAACATTGAGCAAGTTTCTCACTATGGGCTAATGGCTATTGGAGATGAGGTAACAAGTTCATTAGATGCAAATTTAACTTTCGATGAGCTTTCAACTGCTTTTCATGAATTGTTTGATGAATGTAGAATCTTGAGTAAAAAAATATAAATTGTTAAAAAAGGAGCATGATTCTCTTGTTAGTAATTATGATAGATTAAAAGTTGAGCACAATGATAGTTTAGCTTCGTGTACAAAATGTGATGAACTAGAATTACTTCAAAAGGAAAACTTGCTACTAAAGACAACCTTAGAAAAGTTTGAGGTTGTTAGCAAATCCTTGAATATGATCCTTGCCAACAAGGGTCACATTCATAAAAAGGAGGAATAGGATTTGTGAGTAGCTGTCACCAAAATCCAACCACCTTTGTTAAAGGCCCTACTTTCCATGTTTCACCTTGAAAGAAATGCAACTTTTATTACAAATTTGGGCATGTAGCTTATCATTGTTCATTTAAGAAATGTAGTCCACACAAATTGATTTGGGATCTTTAAAGAACCTCAAATGACTCAATGCAACATGATAAGCTATGTAGATCGATTTTTAAGGCACCGAAGGTCAAATAGGTATCTAAAAATTATCCTTTTTTTAAGAAACATTTACCATCACAAGCTAGGAACAAGAGATGGTACCTTGATAGTGGATGCTCAAGACATATGACTGGAGATCCATCTCAATTCTCTAAGCTCACTAGTATAGACAAAGGATATGTCACCTTTAGAGACAACAACAAGGGTAAAATCATTGGCAAAGGAACCATAGGTAACAAATCCACATTTTCTATTGAAGATATGTTGTTAGTTGATGGTTTAAAGTATAACATTTTGAGCATTAGTCAATTGTGTGATAAAGGATACATCATTAAATTTGAATCTAATGCTTGCATTATTAAAAAACCATACAAAAACACATCTATGATTACACTAAAACAAAATAACGTATACACTATTGACATTAATGATCTTTACAATGAAATATATTTTTTGGATTTGAATGACGAGATGCTTGGCTTTGGCATAGGAGATTAGGTCAGGCTAGCATGAAACTAATCACTCAAATTTTATCTAAAGAACTTATAAGAGAAATTCCTCATATCAAGTTTGTCAAAGACATTGTGTGTGATGCATGTTAACTAGGAAAACAAATAAAATGTAACTTCAAATCTAAGAACTAAATATGCACCTCTAGACCTTTGCAATTGATCCATATAGACTTGTTCGGACCAATTGCTACATCAAGCCTAGGAGGCAGCAAATATGCATTTGTCATCATAGATGATTATAGTAGATACATATAGACTTATTTTTTGGCACACAAAAGTGAATGCTTTAGGTATCTCTCTAAGTTTTATAAATTCGTTCAAAATGAAAAAGGGTTTTATGATTTTATCAATTCGAAGTGATCACGGTGGTGAATTTCAAAACCGTGATTTCTAAGAATTTTTTGAATATACAACTATAACTTCTCTACTGTAAGAAATCCTCAACAAAATAGAGTAGTAGAAAGAAAGAATAGAAACTTACAAGAAATGGCAAGAACCATATTGAATGAATATAGTCTACCCAAATATTTTTGGGCCGAAGCCATAAACAAGACATGCTATGTCATGAATAGAGTTCTAGTAAGACCCTTACTCACCAAAACTCCTTATGAGTTGTGGAACAATAAAAAAATCTAATGTTTCATATTTTAAAGTTTTTGGGTGTAAGTGTTTTATCTTGAATGAAAAAGATGCCTTAGGAAAATTTGATGCTAAATCCGATGAAGGAATTTTTCTTGGCTATTCTTCTATTTCTAATGTATTTTGTATCTTTAATAAAAGAATTTTGATTATAGAAGAATCTATTCATGTTGTTTTTAATGAAGTTTTTGAAGTTAAGAAAAATGATTTTGATGATGATGTTAATTTTGATGCTTTGAATTTAAATGAAATCTTTTCTCCATCTAGCAACTTGGATACATCTACTTCCGAAACATCCTTACCCAAGGATTGGAAGTATGTAGATACTCATCCTAAGGAGCTAATCATAGGAGACACATCTAAAGGGGTTCAAACTCATTCCTCTCTTAAGAATTTTTGTGCAAATACCGCTTTTATCTCCCAAATTGAACCTAAATGCATTGATAAGGCCTTGAAAGATGATTCATGGGTCATCCAATGCAAGATAATTAAATCAATTTAAGAGAAATAAGGTGTGGAAGCTTATTCCTAGGCTAAATGACCATTTAGTTATTGGTACTAAATGGGTCTTTAGAAACAAGCAAGATGAATTTGGTATTGTGGTTAGAAACAAAGCTAGATTAGTGGCCAAAGGTTTTAACCAAGAAGAAATGATTAATTATGAAGAAACCTTCGCTCTTGTGGCACGATTAGAAGCCATAAGGATGCTTCTTGCCTATGCTAGTAGTAATAATTTTAAATTATTTCAAATGGATGTTAAAAGTACTTTTCTTAATGGTTTTATTTTTGAAGAAGTTTATGTTGAACAACCTCCCAGATTTGAGAATGATAATCTCCCTAATCATGTCTTTAAACTGACTAAAGCTCTCTATGGATTGAAATAAGCCCCAAAGGCTTAGTATGAGAGACTTAGCTCATTTCTTATCGAAAATAATTTTTCTAAAGGCAAGTTCGATACTATAATGTTTATCAAAAATTTTGAAAATAATTTTTTTATTGTTCAAATTTATGTTGATGGTATTATTTTCAGTTCTACGAATGTATCTCTATGTGAGTCATTTGCTAAAAGTATGAGTCTAGAATTTGAAATGAGTTTACTGGGGGGAATTAACTTTCTTTTTAGGCTTATAAATCAAACAGCTAGGTAATGGCATTTTTCTTAGTTAAATAAAATATGCTTTAGATTTGCTAAAAATGTTTAATATGGATAGCTCAAAGGCTATCAACACTCCTATGAGCATCTCCACTAAGTTAGAAATTGATAAAAGTGGAGAAAGCTTTGATCAAAAAGCTTATAGGGGTATGATAGGAAGTTTACCTCACCATAATTAGACCAGATATCATGTTTAGTGTATAACTTTATACTAGGTTTCAATCTAATCCTAAGATATCTCATCTTAAAGTAGTTAAGAGAATACTTAGATATCAAAGGAACCACAAATCTAGGATTATAGTATCCAAGAACTTTGAGCTAATTTCTTATGCTGATGCAGATTTTGCTGGATGTAGATTAGATAGAAAAAGCACATCTAGAACATATCAATTTTTAGGACACGCACTTATTTCTTAGACTTCCAAGAAACAAAATTTGGTTGCACTCTCTACAACCGAAGCTGAGTATATTGCGGCTAGTTCATGTTGTGCACAAGTTGTGTGAATGAAAAATACTTTAGAGGATTATAAGATTTATCTTAAAAATATTCCCATAAAATGTGATAACACAAGTGTAATATATTTAACAAAAAATCACATTCAACATTCTAGAACTAAATATATTGATATTAGGCATCACTTTATATGAGATCATGTTAATAATCATGATGTAATATTAAAGTTTATTGATACAAAACATCAATTAGCCGATATTTTTACAAAGCCCTTAAGTGAAGAACAATTTGATTTTATTAGATGAGAATTAGGAATGTTAATTTGTCCGAATGCATAAATTTGTTAAATTTTATTTTTGGACTTTCTTGATTCTTTGGATCACTCACTTAAATTCTATGCTGATAATTTTATGATGCCAATTTTACATGATGATATGGTTGTGTGCTTCAATAAAATGTTTACTTTGATGTTGGAATTTTGTGCTTTGATGCTGAAAGTTTCTATGATGTTGTGATCTCTTTAAATGATGAGCAAGTTATCATACAATGATGCAATATCATATTTACTTTGATGATTATGATTTCTATTGAATATTGAGAAGTTTTAATCATACATCAGATTCTTAACTTTTGAGTGCTATAAGTACTAATGATATTACCTCATGCAAGTAGTGATGAAAGGCTATGACAAAACATTTTATAAATGCATGAAGTATTTATATATATCTTGATGTTTGATACATGGAAGTAATTGACAAATGCATCTCTCATGGATTTCACTCTTATGAATTTTTAATGAGAAATGAATTTGATGTAATGCTCTTCTCACTATGAAGTTTTATTCATGAATTTCTCCTTCATGTGATACTCCTCTCTAATGAATTCTTCTCATGAAAATTGAGGGAATTCTAATGGCTATATTAATCCTTGAAAGATGAATTCTCATGTGTAATAATGAAAGCATGTGTGTGATAATTTTCGTGGGGATTTGATTTCATATGGATATCTTGATCCTTTTCATTAATTCCTTCTCTTTGTCAAAATGAAAGCATGTTTTAACGAAAACTTCTTTATTATTTTTGACTTGATTCACATCATTTCATAAATTTAGTTCTTAATGGATTCCCTCGTTACCTTCTTTCCTCTTCTTCATGCAAAATTTGATGACAAAGGGGGAGAAGTTGTTGGAATCAATCATTTTAATGTTGATAACATCTAATGATGAGAACTTTTGAGTGTGAAACTTGCTTAATTTTTTTTTACCACACTTGCATTGTTGAATTGTTCTCCTTTTTGTTGATGACAAAGGGGGGAGAAGTAATACCAAAATGTGGTAAATTGATGACAAATTTATGTAATGTATTTCATCATATATACTTGAAATGTTTGCTTGATAAATTTCTTTCATTATGATAAGATATCTAGAGCTTAACTTACTATTTTGTAATTGATATCTTGTCATAGAACGATGAATTGCTATCTTTGTTATCTTTCATATTTGAAATAACATACTTGAAAACAGATGTTATGCCTTGACATCATTTTGATAAATACTTGGCATCGTATTTTTGAGAATGATATTGTTGAATCTCGTATTTTGATGATGAAACTACTTGATATATATTTATGATTTAATCTGCGTTTTGAGTGACGCAGGATGCTTTGATTAGGATGAGACAATTAAAGCAGGAAAATCATGTTGTGCCGGAGGAACATGTCAGAAGATTGGACGTCGGGCCGGTGGATCGGTCGACGTATCGACAGAAGGCTTCGGGCCGTGGACTCGGGCATCGGGCCAAGAAGAGCGGGTACTGTGCCACGGATATCGGAGTTGCGGAGTCAACTGGCCGATTGGGCAATAGGCTGCAGGAGAGGACGATGCGCCGAAGAATCAGACGAAGCGTCGAGGGACCAATGACATGCCGAACAACTTGGTTAATTGCTTAGGATTAATTGTCTCGATCGAAGTTTTGTTTTAAGTGTGCAGGATTAACTACGATGGAAGAAAGACATACAGCAGGAGTTGCGCCGGAGTCAAGACAATGATCACGTTGGGAGTTCGAGAGTTCGGCGGAAGTTCGGACAGTCGTCGGAGGTTCTGCGGGAACAAATCCGAGAAGTCCATGAGCTTGCCAAAGAAGCTTGTCGGAACTCGCCAAGTGGATTGTCGCAAGTCCAGGAGTTTGCCGGAAGTCCGCAGGAGCATCACCGAGGGTTCATCAGATGATCAACGGAAGTTCGCCAAAAGCTCGCTGGAAGAAGCGATTGACGCAACGGAGCAAGTTACAGTAAATGTCTTAGGGAATATCGTAGTTAGCATAATGATTAAGTTGGAAATGGGAGGTGATCCAATTAACTTAATCTTCGGGCAATTGGGCCCTTGAAAAACCCAAATTGGGCCGAATGGATCAACCCATTCGAACCCTGATTTCTACTGGGAGGTGCAACCGCCCCAGCCAGGAGGTGGCACCGCCTGGGCTAAGTCTCCGAGCGAGACTGGGTGGTGCAACCGCCCCAGCCAGGAGGTGGCACCGCTTGGGCTCAGTCTCCGAGCGAGACTGGGCGGTGCAACCTCCCTTAACAGGAGGTGGCACCGCCTGAGCTCGGTCTTCGAGCTCTGGGAGGAGGTGCAACCGCCTCAGTCAGGCGGTGGCACTGCGTGAGCTCGGTCTTCGAGCTCTAGCAGGAGGTGCAACCGCCCCTGACAGAGGTGGCACCGCCCAGAGGCTCAGTCTTTGAGCTTTGCTAGGTGGTGCAACTGCTCCAGTCAGGAGGTGCAACCGCTTGATCCCGGAATTCCGGGAATTGACAGTTTTGAGCTCCAAATTTGAACTGGGTTGGGGCCTATAAATACCCCACCCATTTAGTGCTGAAAGGGCAAGGAACTGACACCAAAATCCTGATCTTGTTCTGTGATTTTTAGAGCTCAAAATTGTTGTAAAGGCCAAAAGTTCTTCTCCCTTTTTTCTTCCAAGTTCTGAGCTGTAAAGAGAGGAGAGAAAATTCTGTAAGGGTTGTCTCCTAAGCCCATCAAAAGGAGTGAAACTGTAAAAGGGTGGTTGGCCTTCGCCTATTGAAGGAAGGCCTCTAGTTGACGTCGGTGACCTCGTCGGTGGAGGAAGCCAAAAGTGGAGTAGGTCAAGATTGACCGAACCACTCTAAATCTCGGTTTGCATTTACTTTGAGCATATTATCTTTACTGCAAACCACCTCTAAAGCTTACTGCTTTCTGCGCATATACGATCGAGTTTCAAGCTTTGCACTTTCCGAATCAGCGTTTAGACGTAAATCTGTTTTTTCGTACGATCATCATATTTTAGTTTGCGTTTACGTTTTGATTTCAATCATAACTACAAACTGCCTTTATATCCTTGCTTAAACGGCATCTCGCCTAATCAAGTGATTTACGAATCAGCATTTAGACGTAAATCAGCTTCTTCGTACGAACGTCGTATTTCAGTTTGCGCTTATATTCTGGTTTTCATCATAACTGCAAACTGCCTTCATAGATTGATTTTAACGTCATCTCGCTTGATCTTAAATTAAAGTAATCTTAGAATCGGCTTTCACACCGAAATCATTTTTATCGTTCGAACGTGTTTTATCGTTGAAAGATTTCCGCTGCACTAATTCACCCCCCCCCCCCCCCCCCCTCTTAGTGCTCTTGATCCTAACAATTGGTATCAGAGCCCGATATTTCTCATTTCGGATTTACACCCGAGAGAAATGGCTCTTCATGGCTTTCAAGAGGGCTTATCGGTCTTTCGTCCACCGTTGTTTAACGGATTGGACTACACTTATTGGAAAACTCGAATGAGAGTTTTCTTGATTTCTATGAATTTGGATTTATGGAATATCATTGAAAACGGTTTTCAACTTCCCTCTAAACCGATGATCGAATGGTCGGATTTGGAGAAGAAGTATTTTTCTTTAAACGCAAAGGCTATGAATGCCTTATTTTGCACTTTGGACAAAAATGAGTTCAATCGGATTTCTACGTGCGAAACGGCTTTTGACTTTTGGCGAACACTTGAAATCACGCACGAGGGTGTTAGGATCGGAGCGGCACTAAGAGGGGGGGGTGAATTAGTGCAGCGGATTAAAACTTCGATTTTAACAAAATCTTTCGTACGTTAAGAATGAAACTTGAGAAATTTAACTTGAAGGCGTATTCTTAAAGTTGCGCAGCAAGAGTAATAAGGAACTAAAGCAGTAAGAAGATTTGCAGTAATGTAAATGACAATAATAAAAAGCAAACCAGAGATTACGCCGATTTTTAGAGTGGTTCGGTCAAATGACCTACTCCACTTGCGAGGCCCCTCTTCGATGAGGCTCCCACCTTCCACTAGCAAGTCTCTTGAAATGGAAGGGTAAACACCCCTCTTACAACCTTTTACAAGCAGCTCAACCTCTTACAAATTTTCAATAAGAAAGAAGGAGGAGAACTCTCTAGCAAATTGAAAACAAGACTTGCTAAGACTTTCTAAGACTTTTCTCTCAATCAAAATGCTTCTCAAAAGTTGTAACCTCAGCTGAGATTTGAGGGGTATTTATAGGCCTCAAGAGGATTCAAATTTTGGGCTCCAAAATTTGAATTATCTTAGGGTTCCCGGTGCTGGCGGTTCCACCGCCCAGCCAGGCGGTGCCACCGCCCAGCGCTCGGGTGCTGGACGGTGCAACCGCCCAGCCAAGGAGGTGTCACCGCCCAGCCAGGCGGTTCCACCGCCTGGCTTTCCGATTCATTGGTTTGGCTTATTTTTCGCCCAAACCAAATTTGACTTTGGGCCCAGTTGGCCCCTAACCAGGATATAGGATTATCTCTTAATCCTAATCCTAATTACAGGTGAACTACATAACAAAAACATCCTAAGCAAGTTTTTTAACCGCGAACGTCGAGTCTTGTTCCGGCGAGCTTTCCGACGAACTTCTTCCGACGGACTCCCTGCAAGCTCCCAATCTTTGTGATGACTTTAACGAGTAGCCGAGCCTTCTTGGTGATCTCCGCGAGCCTCCGACGATTTCTTCGGCGAACTTCCGACACGTTCCCGATTTCTTCTCGGACGGTTCCGGCAGCATCTCCGATGATTCTTCGGTCTCTTAAACGTCCATCGAGCTTGACTCCGGTATCCTTGCTTTATGTTTTCTTGTTATCGTAGTTAATCCTGCACACTTAACTCAATAATATGGATTAGATCAAATAACCCATCAATTGATTTTATCATCAAAATCCGAGATTCAACAATCTCCCCCTTTTTGATGATGACAATCAATTGATGACGGAGTTAAACGTAACTCCCCCTATCTATATGCCATATTATGAGAAGATAAAACACTTGAATTTCATCATTGAATTCAAGTATAAACCTATAAGCTCTAACCGTAGAACTTATCGTTATTCTCATTAAGCATAATGTAAATGCGAAACTTTGATGAAAATCATAAGTTAAATGATACTGGACGAGTTTCGCCACGATAGAAGATAAAGATTTTCAATATAAATTTCATGATATCAATCTTGTGATATTTTCAGGGATTTGCAAGTTATATAAGACATTTATATCACAAATTTCATATTAGCCATGCTATCGTTCTGGTGTAAGTCATCACTTCTCCCCCTTTGTCATCAACAAAAAGAGACAAGCCAGCTAATTGATGATCATAGAAAAAGGTTTAGCATTTATCAAGGTTCTTCATTCAAATTTTCCAGAAATAGTTTGTCCAAAAGACATCATCATCTATGCAGATTAAGACAGTAGTTTTCTAAAGGAAAGATCAGTTATCGTACAATCGATGACAAACATGAACTTGTTTTTGAACAGCAAACAGGACAGAATAAAAAGATACATCAATTTAATCCTTAGGAGGTAATCCACAGTGCTGATACATGATATCTATTTTTTCATTCATCTGTCGTAGTGTCTTCAAAATTTCAACTTGTTGATTCTGAATTTGTTCTTGCTGTGATTTGATCTGAGATAGCTCCGCCATAATGATATCTTCAGAGGAGGAAACAGGAGCTGAAGGTGCTGCTCCAAAGGGACTAGGAGGAGGAGATTCATTTCCCATAAGAATTGGTGTTTCGGGTTGTTCTATTTGTGTAGGAATTGGATCCGTTCTTCTAGGCTGCCTAACCCATATGCCATTGCTAAAAGTGCACCTAAGTTTTTTTAGCAGGTTTTTATTTATTATGTTATATCGATCATTTTGAATAGATTCTTCATTGGGTGAAATGCTAATGTCATAGGCATGAAGAATTCTAGTGATTAACCTCCCATATGGCAATATAGTATCCTTAGTCATAATTTCCTGCATGTGTTGGCGAATCAAGTACCCGAAACAATTATGCTGACCGGTCATAATCCAATACATGGTTCCTATCTCTAACTGACTTACTTCGTCAAGATGAAATTGTTTGGGGAATATGATGCTTGTGATAATGTGATGAAGAATTTTAGAGTTGAAAGGCATTAAGTGTTCACAGCTCTTGGGTAGGAAGTCAAGGTTTGGATTTGCAAAAATTGTATTCACGGCTTCGGAATAGGTTGCTCCTATTTTTTTGACGTCCCATTTACCTTTAAAATAGCAACCCCTATCTTTTTCAGTTATGCCAATTAGCTCACAAATGGTGCTGTCAAAAATTCTAATGGGTGTTCCTAGAATGTAAGTGCTTAGGCTATCATTGTCTTCATATAGGTTGGTATAGAACAATCTCACTAACCGTGGATAGATTGGTTCATCTATTTGTAGTAGAGGTAGAGCTTCTAGTTGAGCAAACCATTTAATTGGATCTAAGTCTTCTAGTTCATCCAAATCAATGTATTTTCCTTTATGGACACATCGATTTCAAATTTTGGAAAGCTAAGGGCTACCTCTTTTGATCTAAAAAGGTCATGGTTATATGAATCTCCTTGAATCCTTATTCCTTTTGATCTCTTTGGAGCCATTTTCTAGACAGGATGATGATACCAATTGTTAAGAATAAGCAAGAGAAAGAGAAAAGAAAGGAGGGATTTCAAGAGTTACCTCGTGGAGATTATGTTGAGAGATGGAAGGCTTGGACCACCAAGAATCCTTCTCCAATGTGTCTAAGAGTTAGAATGAGGGTTAGAAGAAATTGGGAGTGGGTTTTGAGAACTCTCCCTTCGGGTTGGGGGCGGTGTCACCGCCGGCCCTAACCCTTTGGGTTAATAAGGGTCGCTCGGTCGGTGCCACCGCCAAACCGAGCGGTGCCACCGCCTGGCGCCCGAGCGCTCAGGCGGTGCAACCGCCAAATCTGGCGGTGCCACCGCTGGCATCCCGTGGAGGAAAAAAAATTTCTTCCTCACCCCTTTTTTTGTTTGCTTCCCTCAATATAATAAGTTATATTTTAATGGATCATTTTGAGTTGAAGAAGAAATCAAATTCATAAAAGAAAGGAAAAGAACGAGTCATTTTTCGTGAATCTCATTTTAGGGACAATTTAACATGCCTAATTCCCTTCTAATGAATTCAAATTGATCTTCGTTCAGAGCTTTTGTGAATATATCTGCTAATTGATGCTTTGTGTCAATGAATTCTAGAACAACATTATTGTTAAGGACATGATCGCGTATGAAATGATGCCTAACGTCGATGTGCTTAGTTCTAGAATGCTGAATTGGATTTTTAGTAAGACATATGGCACTAGTATTATCACATTTTATGGGAATATTTTTAAAGTGAATTCCATAGTCTTCTAATGTATTTTTCATCCAAATGACTTGTGCACAACATGCACTTGCAGCTATGTATTCGGCTTCTGCCGTAGATAGTGCAACTGAATTTTGTTTCTTGGAAGTCCAAGAAACAAGTGCATGTCCTAAAAATTGGCATGTTCCGGATGTACTTTTTCTATCTATTCTGCATCCGCCAAAATCGGCATCCGCATAGGCTATTAAATCAAAATTTTCAGATTTTGGATACCACAATCCTAAATTTGAAGTTCCTTTAAGATACCTAAATATTCTTTTAACACTTTTAAGATGAGATAATTTAGGATTAGATTGAAACCTAGCGCAAAGTCCTACACTAAACATAATATCCGGTCTAGTCGCAGTGAGGTAGAGTAGACTACCTATCATTCCCCTATATGTTTTTTGATCGAAACTTTCACCATTTTCATCCATATCTAACTTAGTCGCAGTACTCATAGGGGTGTTTATTGCTTTTGAATTATCCATGTTAAATCGTTTTAACAATTCTAATGTGTATTTAGATTGGTTAATAAATATACCATCCTTAAGTTGTTTGATTTGTAATCCTAAAAAGAAAGTTAATTCACCCATTAAACTCATTTCAAATTCAAGACTCATACATTTGGCAAATGATTCACATAGTGATTCATCCGAAGAGCCAAACACAATATCATCAACATAAATTTGCACAATAAGAAAATTATTTTCAAAATGTTTAATAAACAATGTAGTATCAACCTTGCCTTTGGTAAAATTATTTAAAATAAGAAAGGAACTAAGCCTTTCATACCAAGCTCTAGGAGCTTGTTTTAAGCCATAGAGAGCTTTAGTCAATTTGAATACATGATTAGGAAGAAGAGAATTTTCAAATCCGGGAGGTTGTTCGACAAATACTTCTTCGGAAATAAAACCATTCAAGAAAGCACTTTTAACATCCATTTGAAATAGTTTAAAATTATTACTACTAGCATAGGCAAGGAGCATCCTTATGGCTTCTAATCGAGCCACGGGAGCGAAGGTTTCTTCGTAATCGATACCTTCTTCTTGGTTGAAACCTTTGGCCACTAATCTAGCCTTGTTTCTAACCACAATACTATTTTCGTCTTGCTTGTTTCTAAAGACCCACTTAGTACCTATGACTAAGTGGTCACTTGGTCTAGGAACAAGCTTCCATACCTCATTCCTCTCAAATTGGTTCAATTCTTCTTGCATTGCAATGATCCAAAAATCATCTTTTAAGGCTTCGTCAATGCATTTAGGTTCAATTTGAGAAAGGAAGGCGGCGTTAGCACAAAAATTTTTGAAAGAAGAACGAGTTTGAACCCCTTTTGATGTATCTCCTATAATTTGCTCTTTTGGATGAGCATCTACATACTTCCATTCTTTTGGTAAAGAAATTTCGGAAGAAGATGCATTCAAATGGCTATTTTGAGGAGAGGGTTCATTTAAATTCAAATTATCAAAACCAAGATCATCATCAAAATCATTTTTCTTTAAATCGGAAATTTCATTAAAAACTACATGAATAGACTCTTCAATTACTAAAGTTCTTTTATTAAAAACCCGAAAAGCTTTAGAAACGGAAGAGTAACCAAGAAAGATGCCTTCATCGGATTTAGCATCAAATTTTCCTAAAGCATCCCTTTCATTTAAAATAAAGCATTTACAACCAAAAACTTTAAAATAGGAGATGTTTGGTTTTTTGTTATTCCATAATTCATAGGGAGTTTTGGATAAGGATGGTCTTATTAGGACTCTATTCATGATGTAGCAAGCCGTATTTACAGCTTCGGCCCAAAAGTACTTAGGTAAACTTTGTTCATTCAACATAGTTCTTGCCATTTCTTGTAGGTTTCTATTTTTCCTTTCAACTACTCCATTTTGTTGAGGATTTCTTGGAGTTGAGAAGTTGTGATTGTACCCATTACTTTCGCAAAAATTTTGAAATTCACGGTTTTGGAATTCACCACCGTGATCACTCCGAATTGATGAAATCATGAAGCCTTTTTCGTTTTGAGTGAGTTTACAAAATTTAGAGAAACACTTGAAGCAATCACTTTTGTGAGCTAAGAAATAGGTCCAAGTATATCTAGAGTAGTCATCCACAATCACAAAAGCATATTTGCTTCCACCTAGACTTGTTGTATCAATTGGTCCAAATAAGTCCAAATGGATCAATTGTAATGGTCTAGTAGTGCTAATTTGATTTTTTGGTTTGAAGCTTGTTTTTATTTGTTTGCCTAGTTGACATGCATCGCATACTTTGTCCTTAATAAACTTTAAATTTGGAATTCCTCGTACTAATTCTTGAGATGAGATCTTAGATATTGTTTTCATGCTTGCATGGCCTAATCTCCTATGCCAAAGCCAAGCATCATCATTTACGACGGAGAAGCACATTTCATTACTTAGTTCATCAAGATTGATGGTATAGACATTATTTTGTTTTAAAGCAATCATAGTCATGTTATGATTTGGTTTTTCAATAATGCACATATTTGATTCAAATCTAACGATGTAACCTTTATCGCATAGTTGACTAATACTCAAGAGATTATGTTTCAATCCATCAACTAGTAAGACATCATCAATGGAAAAATTAAATTTGTTACCAATAGTTCCCTTGCCAATGATTTTGCCCTTGTTGTTGTCTCCGAAGGTAACGTACCCTTCTTCTTTGCTAGTGAGCATAGAGAAATGAGATGGATCTCCAGTCATATGTCTTGAGCATCCACTATCGAGATACCATCTCTTGCTCCTAGCTTGTGGGTTTGTCTACAAAAGAGGATGATTTTTAGGTACCCATTTGATTTTGGGTGCCTCAAAAATTGACCCACTAACTTTGTTATTTATGATTGAATTCTTTATAGTTCCTTTAGGAACCCATATTAATTTTTGTGAACTAATCTTCCTAAATGGGCATTTGTAGGCAATATGTCCGGATTTGCAACAAAAGTTGCATTTCATATAAGAGGAAACATGTAATGTAGGTCCTTTTATGAAAGTGGTAGGATTTTGATGCAATCCTTTTACAAATCCAATTCCATTTCTATTTGCGATGTGACCCTTGTGTGCAAGGATCATATCTAATCCTTTGCTACCAACCTTAAACTTGTTTAAGGTTTCCTTAAGAAGCAAATTTTCATTTTTTATTGCTTCTAAGTGCTCACACTTAGAGCATGGAGGAGTTTGAATATTATCAAACTTATCTTGTAGCAAAGCATGCTCTTTCTTTAAGATACTTAACTTCTTGCTAACAGTTCTACATTCATCAAATAATTCATGAAAAGCGATAGAGAGTTCTTCAAAAGATAAATCTTCATTAAGTAAATCACATACCTCTTCTCCTAAAGCCATTAGCGCGTAATGAGCAACTTGCTCGGTGTTGGACTCCTCTTCTTCGGATGTGCTTGAATCATCCCACGTTGCCTTGAACGCCTTCTTCTTTGATGTCCTCTTTTTGGCTTGAGGACAATCGTTCTTGTAGTGTCCCGGTTTTTTGCATTCATAGCAAATCACTTGGTCCTTCTTTTGTTCAAATTTATTTTTTGTATTATTTTTAAATCTGTTCTTTCTTAAATATTTTTTAAACTTTTGAGTCAAAAGTGCAATGTCATTGTCACTGTCCTCATCACTTGATGTTCCTTTCAAGTGGTCTTCTTGTGATTTGAGTGCCATATCCTTCCTGTTCTTTGGAAGGGGGTTCTCGAGCTCGTCATGAGCTTGACATGTCATTTCGTAGGTCATTAGAGACCCAATGAGTTCTTCAAGAGGGAATGCTTTAAGGTCTTTGGCCTCTTGAATGGCCGTAACTTTTGGATCCCAACTTTTAGGGAGGGATCTTAAGATTTTAGTTACTAGTTCAAAGTTAGTAAAATCTTTACCAAGAGCTTTGAGTCCATTGATGACATCCGTAAACCGGGTGTACATGTCTCCAATGGACTCACTTGGTTTCATTCGGAAAAGTTCGTAAGAGTGCACAAGGATGTTGATTTTGGACTCTTTCACTCGGCTAGTGCCTTCATGAGTGACCTCAAGAGTTCTCCAAATATCAAAAGCCGAATCACACATTGAAACACGATTAAATTCGTTTTTGTCTAGTGCACAAAACAAGGCATTCATAGCCTTTGCATTTAAAGCAAAAACCTTCTTCTCCGATTCATTCCATTCGCTCATCGGAAGAGAAGATTTTTGAAATCCATTCTCGACAATAGACCAAAGCTCAAAGTCCATAGAAATGAGGAAGATTCTCATGCGAGTCTTCCAATATGTGTAATCCGACCCATTAAACAAAGGTGGTCGTGCAATAGAATGGCCCTCTTGCATGCCGGAGTAAGTCATCTCTCTTGGGTATTAAACCAAATATGAGAGATAACCTTGCTCTGATACCACTTGTTAGGATCGGAGCGGCACTAAGAGGGGGGGGTGAATTAGTGCAGCGGATTAAAACTTCGATTTTAACAAAATCTTTCGTACGTTAAGAATGAAACTTGAGAAATTTAACTTGAAGGCGTATTCTTAAAGTTGCGCAGCAAGAGTAATAAGGAACTAAAGCAGTAAGAAGATTTGCAGTAATGTAAATGACAATAATAAAAAGCAAACCAGAGATTACGTCGATTTTTAGAGTGGTTCGGTCAAATGACCTACTCCACTTGCGAGGCCCCTCTTCGATGAGGCTCCCACCTTCCACTAGCAAGTCTCTTGAAATGGAAGGGTAAACACCCCTCTTACAACCTTTTACAAGCAGCTCAACCTCTTACAAATTTTCAATAAGAAAGAAGGAGGAGAACTCTCTAGCAAATTGAAAACAAGACTTGCTAAGACTTTCTAAGACTTTTCTCTCAATCAAAATGCTTCTCAAAAGTTGTAACCTCAGCTGAGATTTGAGGGGTATTTATAGGCCTCAAGAGGATTCAAATTTTGGGCTCCAAAATTTGAATTATCTTAGGGTTCCCGGTGCTGGCGGTTCCACCGCCCAGCCAGGCGGTGCCACCGCCCAGCGCTCGGGTGCTGGACGGTGCAACCGCCCAGCCAAGGAGGTGTCACCGCCCAGCACTCGGGTGCTGGGCGGTGCCACCGCCCAGCCAGGCGGTTCCACCGCCTGGCTTTCCGATTCATTGGTTTGGCTTATTTTTCGCCCAAACCAAATTTGACTTTGGGCCCAGTTGGCCCCTAACCAGGATATAGGATTATCTCTTAATCCTAATCCTAATTACAGGTGAACTACATAACAAAAACATCCTAAGCAAGTTTTTTAACCGCGAACGTCGAGTCTTGTTCCGGCGAGCTTTCCGACGAACTTCTTCCGACGGACTCCCTGCAAGCTCCCAATCTTTGTGATGACTTTAACGAGTAGCCGAGCCTTCTTGGTGATCTCCGCGAGCCTCCGACGATTTCTTCGGCGAACTTCCGACACGTTCCCGATTTCTTCTCGGACGGTTCCGGCAGCATCTCCGATGATTCTTCGGTCTCTTAAACGTCCATCGAGCTTGACTCCGGTATCCTTGCTTTATGTTTTCTTGTTATCGTAGTTAATCCTGCACACTTAACTCAATAATATGGATTAGATCAAATAACCCATCAATTGATTTTATCATCAAAA
Organism: Musa acuminata AAA Group; assembly: GCF_036884655.1. Classification (NCBI taxonomy): domain Eukaryota; kingdom Viridiplantae; phylum Streptophyta; class Magnoliopsida; order Zingiberales; family Musaceae; genus Musa; species Musa acuminata. Next base: position 31,370,405 of record NC_088327.1, read on the forward strand.
TCCGAGATTCAACAGAGGGAACTAGTAGAGTCAAAGACTCGAAAGTTAACATTTTATTGCATGATTTTGAGCTTTTTCGAATGCAACCAAGCGAGACTATAGGCGACATGTACACCCATTTCACGGATGTCGTCAATAGTTTAAGAGCTCTTGGAAAATGTTTTTCGAATTTTGAACTCGTAAACAAGATTTTGCGTTCTCTTTCTAAGAAGTGTGATTCAAAAGTAACTGCAATACAAGAAGCTAAAAACCTAAACAACTTACCACTTGAAGAACTAATTGGTTCTTTGATGACATATGAAATAGTGCACAATGCACATGATGAACATAATGAACAAAATCACCTTCCAAAGAACAGGAAGGATTTGGAACTCCGGACAAATGAATACCACTTGAGCGATGACTAAGTGATGAGGACAATGATGAACTTGAACTTCGAACACTAAACCTTAATAAGTTTATTAAACAAAAATCTAAAATAAATAATAAACTTGAACGAAGGAAGAGGCCACAGAAGAAGAACACAAAGTGGGATGAATCGAGCTCCTCCGAAGACGAGGAGAAAATCAAGAAAGGCGAGGCGACAAACTACGCCTTAATCACTTTCAATGATGAGGTAATCGAAATCCCCCTAATTTATTTTGAAATTACTTGATGCTTTCATGATGTATTTTCTTTTTTAGTTTGGAATTAATGTTTAAAAAAATATTATGATCATGCTAGTAATTTCGAAAATGATAATATTGCATATTTTATGATAAACAAACAAAATGATTTTGATTGAAAATATGAAATCACGGTTAAAAAGTAATAATGTGTATCATGTTGATGTCCATTATTATTTCTCGATTTTGAGTATATTAAATCATGTTTAATTTGAAGTTATGATTAAAGAGTATATATTTTTGAAATTATGTATGATGATTCTTGATAATTATGGATTATCGATTTTCATGATAATAACAGTGGCTTTAAAAATTGATGCATGTTTTGATTTGACATAAATGAAAAGGCATGCTAACATGAAATCGATCACTTAAGATGAAACACTTAAAAAAAGGGGGAAAAATATATTATCAATGAGATCATGAATCTATTTATGTTATAAATTTTGTGAGCCATAAAAATGATTTTGATGATTTAAATTTGAAATGAGTTTTATCAAAATCATGATTATGATTTGTCAAATTGAATGAATTGAAAATGAATGATGATTTTTCTCTTTAATGATTGTGACCTGTATTCCTTGTATTCAGGATATGATTCCTTGTATTCATGATATGATTCTTTGTATTCATGAAAGGTTTATCTCATCACCCAATTATTTTCTTCTTGATATTCCTTATGTGATGATATGAATACATGAAATATTCATTAATTTATTTTGATGTATACAAATGAAAAGTTATGATCATGCATGGTAGGATATAATTTAACAAAATTGATACCATCATGATATGAAACATTTATGATTTGCAATGATGCACGCAATACTTAAGCTTTTTAATTATGATGTGATGTATTGCATATGATATGAATCATGATTTAAAATGCTATGAGTTGTTGCTAAAATGAAGTATTATAAATATTGATTTAATGTCATGAATGCTCTAAATGATGAATGTTTGGTATCATGATCAATATGAAGTGATAAATACTTAAAAAATATTGATTTAATGTTCAGTATCATGAACACTTTATTATCATACATGAAAATAGTGATAAATACTTTGAAAATAAATGTTTGTATCATGTTAGATGGTTTGACATATTGTGCATGATAAGCTATAAAGATGATTGAAACAATGATTGAAATAATAGGAATGATGATTTGGAATCATATAATAATGAGTTTATATGTTTTAAAAATATATATGATGATAATGATGCATGCAATGATGAAATATTCATGATAAAATAATTGTTTTGACATTCAAGACTTGAATTTTCATCAATGCTATTTACCTTTGTCATAATTTAGAAATCAACGTAAAGGGTTTTCCCTTCTTTTTGACAATGACAAAGGGGGAGCAAAACATGCTTGAAAGCTAATTTGCTAGCTCATATAATTCAAAAAAAAAAGGAGAAAGAAAATAATTACACTTCTCAAAAGAAAAGGAATTGCTTTCTTGAACATCTCAAAATTACTAGCTTGCGTATCTTAAAATTGTAAACTTGCTATCATACTACCATGATGATGAGCATGTCTTAGCTTCATGATTGTATTTGAAAAACTATAGCAAAAATATGTCCAAATGATTGAACTAATTTTCGGACTTTCTTGATTGAATAATCAAATCACTCGATTGCCATGATGATTTTACACAATTGCATGCCCTAATAACAGGTTCGAAATTATGTGCTTTGGATACAAAAATTTCCATGATAATAAGCATATTTTGTCCTCATGATTGTATTTGAAAATCAATAGCACAGCCTTATCCGAATGCATGAAATTGTTAATTTCATTTTCGGATTCTCTTAACTATTGGTATCCTAACAATTGGATTTTCGAATTATCCTCTTCCAGACTTAATAAGCATATATCATATCAAGTTTAATTCATATCATTGATTTTTGACATATAGAATCAACTAGCAAATACATCTCTCATACACTTATTATGTGAACAATATTTTGTTTTGAGAAATGGATTTGATTAAATGATTCCTGCTTATAAATTCCTTCTTGAAAAAGGAAGTCATTTTTACGTACAAGGATTTGATTCACATACTTGTAAAAATGAAGCGTGCTTTAATATCTTATCAATTTTAACTTCATTCGAGTAAGCTCAGAAATAGCTTTCCTCCTTCATGTAAAAAGAAAATAACAAATAAAATGGAAGAAGTTTTCAAAGCTATCTCTATGTCATATTTTCCTTGAGATGTTTGAATATTTGGTATCTTATCACTCTTTGTTGAAAAATGACATGAACCTACTTATGGCATCGCACTCATATTTAAAATTTGCTTATATCGTTCTCCTTTTTGTTGACAACAAAGGGGGAGAAATATATGAATTGATGCTATGATTGCCATATTTGCTCTATGCCATGGTTGCATTATAATAATATATCAAGAACTAGCATCGTAATTTTACTTATTGATAACTTGCCATGTGATGAAATGCTACAATTGATAAACACTTGAAATGTTTACGTTACGATATCAAAAGCTTACATTGCAATCTTACATGTTGATATCATACCATTTGATAATAGCAAACTTGCATGATGGTAAAAATGGATATTATGTTTTTCATGCAATGAGTTGAACTTATATCATAAACACTTGATTGTGGTACTTCTTTTTTTTGTTGATGACAAAGGGGGAGAAGTATATTGATGACATGACATGTTATGCATAAGTTTATGCATAAGTTCATGATGACGTGTTGCAAGTATTCATGATGAATATTGCAATGACTTGAATTCAGTTTGAATTCAAGGTTCTATCAATATGGCATATGGATAGGGGGAGTTTGTTTAAACTCCGGGAGTTAAGTTTAACACCGTCATCAAGTGGTTGTCATCATCAAAAAGGGGGAGATTGTTGAATCTAGTATTTTGATGATGAAACTACTTGATATATATTTATGATTTAATCTGTGTTTTGAGTGACGCAGGATGCTTTGATCAGGATGAGATAATTAAAGCAAGAAAATCATGTTGTGCTAGAGGAACATGTCAAAAGATTGGATGTCGGGCCGGTGGATCGTTCGACGTATCGACAGAAGGCTTCGGGCCGTGGACTCGGGCATCGGGCCAAGAAGAGCGGGTATTGTGCCAAGGATATCGGAGTTGCAGAGTCAACTGGCCGATTGGGCAATAGGCTGCAGGAGAGGACGATGCGCCGAAGAATCAGACGAAGCGTCGAGGGACCAATGACATGCCGGACAACTTGGTTAATTGCTTCCGATTAATTGTCTCGATCGAAGTTTTGTTTTAAGTGTGGAGGATTAACTACGATGGAAGAAAGACATGCAGCAGGAGTTGCGCCGGAGTCAAGACAATGATCACGTTGGGAGTTCGAGAGTTCGACGGATGTTCGGACAGTCGTCGGAGGTTCTGCGGGAACAAATCCGAGAAGTCCATGAGCTTGCCAAAGAAGCTTGTCGGAACTCGCCAAGTGAATCGTTGCAAGTCCAGGAGTTTGCCGGAAGTCCGTAGGAGCATCATCGAGGGTTCATCGGATGACCGACAGAAGTTCGCCGGAAGCTCGCCGGAAGAAGCGATTGACGCACCGGAGCAAGTTGTAGTAAATGTCTTAGGGAATATCGTAGTTAGCACAATGATTAAGTTGGAAATGGGAGGTGATCCCATTAACTTAATCTTGGGGCAATTGGGCCCCTGAAAAACCCAAATTGGGCCGAATGGATCAACCCATTCGGACCCTGATTTCTATTGGGAGGTGCAATCGCCCCAGCCAGGAGGTGGCACCGCCTGGGCTAAGTCTCCGAGCGAGACTGGGCGGTGCAACCACCCTAGCCAGGAGGTGGCACCGCTGGGCTCAGTCTCTGAGCGAGACTGGGCGGTGCAACCTCCCCTGACAGGAGGTGGCACCGCCTGAGCTCGGTCTTCGAGCTCTGGCAGGAGGTGCAACCGCCTCAGTCAAGCAGTGGCACCGCTTGAGCTTGGTCTTCGAGCTCTAGTAGGAGGTGCAACCGCCCCTGACAGAGGTGGCACCGCCCAGAGGCTTAGTCTTCGAGCTCTGCCAAGCGGTGCAACCGCTCCAGTCAGGAGGTGCAACCGCTTGATCCCGGAATTCCGGGAATTTACAGTTTTGAGCTCCAAATTTGAACTGGGTTGGGGCCTATAAATACCCCACCCATTCAGCACTGAAAGGGCAAGGAACTTACACCGAAATCCTGATCTTGTTTTGTGATTTTTAGAGCTTAAAATTGTTGTAAAGGCCAAAAGTTCTTCTCCCTCTTTTCTTCAAGTTCTGAGCTGTAAAGAGAGGAGAGAAAATTCTGTAAGGGTTGTCTCCTAAGCCCGTCAAAAGGAGTGAAACTATAAAAGGGTGGTTGGCCTTCGCCTATTGAAGGAAGGCCTCTAGTTAACGTCGGTGACCTCGTCGGTGGAGGAAGCCAAAAGTGGAGTAGGTCAAGATTGACCGAACCACTCTAAATATCGGTTTGCATTTACTTTGAGCATATTATCTTTACTGCAAACCTCTTCTAAAGCTTACTGCTTTCTGCGCATATACGATCGGGTTTCAAGCTTTGCACTTTCCGAATCAGCGTTTAGACGTAAATCTGTTTTTTCATACGATCATCATATTTCAGTTTGCATTTACATTTTGATTTCAATCATAACTACAAACCGCCTTTATATCCTTGCTTAAACTGCATCTTGCCTAATCAAGTGATTTATGAATCAGTATTTAGACGTAAATCAGCTTTTTTGTACGAACGTCGTATTTCAGTTTGCGCTTATATTCTGGTTTTCATCATAACTGCAAACTGCCTTCATAGATTGATTTTAACGTCATCTCGCTTGATCTTAAGTTAAAGTAATCTTAGAATCGGCTTTCACACCGAAATCGTTTTTATCGTTCGAACGTGTTTTATCGTTGAAAGATTTCCGCTGCACTAATTCACCCCCCCCCCTCTTAGTGCTCTTGATCCTAACATATATATCATGATAGAAATCATGATGTGCATGTTGATAAGTTTAATTAACTTATTTTATCGGTTTGTTTCTTGAATTCAAAGGCCTTGAATTCAAGAATGTCTTTTCTCAAGTATGGCATATAGATAGGGGGAGTTAAGGTTAACTCCGTCATCAATTAATTGTCATCATCAAAAAGAGGGAGATTGTTGAATCTCGGATTTTGATGAGAAGTCAATTGTAATTTGTTTGATCTAATTTATATGTTGAGAAAAGTGTGCGGGATTAGCTACGATAGCAGTAAAACATAAAGCAGGTGTTGTGCCGGAGTCAAGATCGAGATCTCATTGGGAGTTCGAGAGTTCGATGGAAGTCCGGACATTCGTCGGAAGTTTTGTTGGAACCAACCGAAAAGTCCAGGATCTTGCCAAAGATGCTCATCAGAACTCACCAAGAAGATCATCATAAAGTCCAGGAGCTTGCAGGAAGTACGCCAAAAGCTCGCCATAAGAGCAATTGACGCACCGGAACAAGAAGCACTGTAAATTATGTCTTAATTATCATAGCTAGAGTGTAAATTAAGTTAGGATTGGGAGGTGATCCCACTAACTTAATTAGGAGCCAACTAGGCCCTTAATAGGGCAGAATTGGGCTGAATTGAGCACCCAATTCAACCTCTGAAAATATGGCCGGCGGTGGCACCGCTTGGAAGGCAGTGCCCCTGGATTTCTGGGCGATGGTACCACCCGGACTAGGTGGTGGTGCCACCGGTAGTAGTGCTACTAGCGGTGGTACCGCCCCTATTCGGTGGTAGTATTGCCTAGTGTTAGATCAGTGGTGGTAATACCGCCCAGTAACGGCGGTGGTACCGTAAGTACCCCGGATTCCAAGGATGTGACACTTTTTGGCTCTAATTATGAAGCCATTGGGGCCTATAAAAATCTCACCCTTTTCTGCATAAAAGGGCACAAAAGTATTGGCTTAATCTTGAATTTTTGAGTTATAAAAGTGTTATAAAAGTTAAAGTTCTCCTCCTTCATCTCTTAGCCTTGTAACCATCCAAGAAAGAGGAGTGAGACTTGTAAGGGTTGTCTCCTAAACCTAAGAAAAGGAGAAAGTGCTATAAAGAGGTGTTCGGTCTTCACCTATTAAAGAAAAGCCTTTAGTAGATGCCGGTGACCTCGTCGGAGGAGGAATCCGAAAGTGGATGTAAGTCATCTTCACCGAACCATTCTAAATTTCGGTTTACTTTTCATTTGTGCAATTTACTTTACTATAAACCTCCTTAATCTTCTTTTGCACTTTTACGAAAGCTTTTAAGTTTAACTTCTCTCCGAAACAGATTAAATTGAAACCATTTTCATCAAAATCAGTTTTAAACGAAATGAACATTTTTCTGAAATCGCGAAAGTTTTCCGTTGCACTAAATCACCCCTCCTCTTAGTGTCGTTCTTGATCCTAACAATGAATGCTTTGTTTTGCACCTTAGAAAAAAATAAATTCAATCAGGTTTCTACTTGCGAAACGGCTTTTGATATTTGGCACATTCTTGAAACCACACATGAAGGCACTAGTAGAGTAAAAGTTTCAAAGAATAATCTTTTAATGCATGACTTCGAATTATTTTATATGGAACCAAGCGAGACTATTGGAGACATATACATCTGTTTTATGGATGTCATCAATAGTTTAAAAGCACTTGGTAAAAGTTTTTCAGATTTTGAACTTATAAACAAAATTTTACGTTCTCTTAATAAGAACTAGGATTCAAAAGTGTCATACAAGAGGCAAAAGTCTTAAGCAAGTCTCGAGTCTTTAATGACCTACAAAATGACCAATATGGCACAAAACAAACTTGAGGATAACCTTTCAAAAAATAGAAACGATTTCGGACTTAGAACAATTGAAGACCACTCAAGCATAAACTCAAGTGATGGTGAACTTAAACTCCTCACGATGAAATTTAAAAAGTTTATGAAACAAAAATTAAAGAACAAAAAGAATGCAACTACTTGCTATGAACGCAAGAAGAGGGAAGCACTTTGGAATGAATCGAGCTTATCTGATGATGAGGAGGAAACCGATGAAAAATAAATTGACAAAGGAGAGGCGGCAAACTACACCTTAACGATTGTCGACAATGAGGTAATCAAAATCCCCTTAGTTTATTTCAAAATTACATGATGCTTTTTATGAGTTATTTTTAATTTAGTTTAGAAAATTTATTTTTCTTAAAAATTACATGTTTAATAATGTAATGAAAATGTAAAAATTGGAATGATGCTAGTAATTTTGAAAATGATAATAAAAATTGCATACTTTATGATAAAGGAACAAAATGTTAGACTTAAATCTAATATTTAAAATAAATCCAATGTATGTTTTTAAGAAGCATGAATGGGTATCATGTTGATTTTCATATTGTTTCTCAATTTTAATTGAAGATGCTCTATGATTAATGAAATTATATTTGATTTAAAGTAAAGCATAATGATCATGCTAATAAGTTTATATTTTGAAATTATGCATGATGATTTTGGGTAATTTATGATTTATTGATCTTGATGATTTCAATGATGAGATTTACTCTTTCGATTTTAAATCATGATGAATGATTTTCATACAAAAAACTTGAGCATGCTTATATGAAATCAATCACTTAAATTGAAACAACTAAAACGAGGAAAATATTTTTTTTTGAAAATATTTTTTTTTGAAAATTTCTTTTTCTCTATCTTATTGATTTTGATGAATCTATTTGTATCATTTTTATGAATCTCTTGAAAGTGACTTTGTTGATTTAACAAGTTGAATGATTTGAAGATAAATAATAATTTTTCTCTTGATTATAACTTGTGATTTTTTTTATATGAATCATCATCTTAATTTCTCGATATTTGATACATGAGATTTCTCTATTAATCAAGATCTTGTTTTTGAATTTGTATGTTTCTTCTTACCATTTTTTTTTGAAAAGGAGATATTAATGAATCTATGTATGCCCTTTTTATGAATCTCTTGAAAATGATTTTGATTTGATGATTTGAATTTGAATGAGCTTTATCTTGATTTTTTGAGATTTATAACTAGAGATTTCTTATGCATCAATCAAGATATTATATCATTTCTTCTTCTTGTTTCTTCTTGTCCTTTACTAAAGAGGAGAAAATAAATTATGAATGTTTGGTACCAACAATCATAAAGTGATAAATGCTTAAAGATATTGATTTAATGTTTGGTATCATGAATGCTTTAGTATTATGCATGGGAGTAATGTTGAAGGTTTTGAAAACAAATGTTTGTATCATGGTTGATGATTTTACATTTTGAAATAATGCATGATGAGTTAAAGTGATGTTAGTTTAAAAAATATTTATTCAAATGTATGAATCAACAATTTTTTTGTCAAATGAATCATGATTTTTCTTGTGAATTCTTGAATTATAACTTGAGCTTTCTTTCAAGATTGTTTCCTATCATGCTTTCTATTTACCAAAAGAAGAAACTTGTCAAAAATGATATATGATATTTTGACATTCATTTTTGTTGTTTACCTTTGTCATGATTTGGAAATTGATGTAAAGGGAAAAGAATTACAACATTGTATTCTTCCCTTCTATTTGACAATGACAAAGGGGGAGCAAAACTTGCTAGAAAGCAAAATTGATAGCTTGCACTTCTCAAAAGAAAAGAAAGAACTTGCAATCTTGAACATAAACAAGAAGATGCAAAAACATGCTAGCTTTCTCATCTCAAAAGAGAAGCAAAAATTGGCAACTTGCATATTTCAAGAAGCAAAAGTTACTTTCTTGAACATCTCAAAAATTGCTAGCTTACATTTTTTTTAAAATGATGTAAAAATTTGCTAGCTTGCATGATGTAGAATTTTCTATCTTGAACATCACCAATACTTGCTAGCTTGCAATCTCAAGAGAAGCAATAGTGCTATTTCAAGAAGCAAAACATGCTAGACTTGCACATATAGCAAAATTTACAAACTTGCAAAACTCAAATTTTTGCTATGTTGCATGATGATAAAACTGAAGATTATATTTATAATGCAATGATTTGAACTGTAATATATCCTAAACACTTGATAGTTGAACTTTTCCCTTTTGTTGATGACAAAGGGGGAGAAGTATGATGATGTTATGCATAAGTTTATGATAACATGTTGCCTGAATTTTTGAATCCAAGAGTTCTATCAATATGGTATATTGATAGGGGGAGTTTGCTTAAACTCCGTCATCAATTGGTTGTCATCATTAAAAAGGGGGAGATTGTTGAATCTTAAATTTTGATAATGAAACCAATTGATAGTATTTATGATTTAATCTATGTTTTGAGTGATGCAGGATGCTTCAATCAGGGAGAGACAATTAAAGCAAGAAGAATCATGTTGGGCCGGAGAAAAACATATCAGAAGATTGGACATCGAGCCAAAGGATCGGTCGACGTATCGACAGAAGGCTTCGGGCCATAAGTTCAGGCATCGAGCCAAGAAAAGTAGATATTGCGCCAAGGAAATCAGAGTTGCGGAGGTCAACTGGCCGATTGGGTAATAGGCTGCAAGAGTGGACGATGCGCCAAACAATCGGACGAGGCATCATGAACCAATGACAAGCCGGACAATATTTGATTAGCTTAGTATTAATTGTCTAGATCGAAGTAGGTGTTATGTGTGCAGGATTAACTATGATAGTAAGGCATAAAGAAAAATGAAGTCTCAAAGTCAAGGATGCGATTTCATTGGGAGTTCGAAAGTTCGTCGGAAGTCCAAATGTTCATCGTAAGTTTTACTGGAATTAACCGAGAAGTCTAAGAGCTTGCCAAAGAAGCTCATCGGAACTCACCAAGAAGATCGTCATGACGTCCAGGAGCTTGCCGGGAGTCCGCTAGAACATTGCTGAGAGATCATCGAAAGTTCGCCAAAAGATCATTGGAAGCTTGCCGGAAGAAACCTAAACTTACGAACTTGTTTAGCTTAGTAATTATCATAGATTTCATAGTTAGCACATAATTGGGATTGGAATTGAGCCAACCCAATTAGGGGCTAGTTGAGCCTATGTATGGACTATGTTGGGCCCAATGAAAGGTCCAAATAATGACCCAACAGGTGGTACCATCGTGGCACAATCTCTGAGACTATATCAAGCAATGGTACCGCCAGTCTAGGCGGTAGTACCGCCTAGTGGTAGTGTCAAGCGATGGTACTGCCCAAACATAGTATTCCAAGCGGGTGATACCACCAGGACCCGGAAAACTGGGGATGAGACATTTTTAGGCTCCAAGTTTGAATCAACTTGATGTCACGACCTTAGTTGGAATTGCCTAAGGCGTGAGGCACCCTTGCGGCCAAGACATGAACTTAGCTTGCGTTGCCTAAGTCACACTTCGCCCCAAAGATATTGCTCTAGGAGCGAGTTTATCCTTTCAGTCTGGCCATTCGTCTAGGGGTGGAGGCTTGTGGAGAAGTATAACTTTGACCCCAACAATTTGAATAGCTCGATCCAGAATCATCCTAGGAACCGAGTGTCTCGATCACTGATGATATTGTGCGGGACTCCCCAATACTTCACCACATCCTTCATCATCAGCTTGGCCACCTCTTCTGCTGAATAGTGTAGGGGAGCAGCAATGAAAGTTGTATACTTTGAAAACCGATCGACCACCACAAGTATTGATCCAAGTCTCCCTACAAGTGGTAAGCTTGATATGAAGTCCAAGGAAATGCTCTCCCACGGTCTTTCTGGTATGGGCAACGGCTCCAAAAGTCCCACCGGCTTCCGCTGCTCTACCTTGTCTTGTTGGCAAGTAAGGTATGTTCGAACATATTCCTCCACATCAGTCCCCATCTTTGGCCAGTAGTGTTGAATCTCGGATTTTGATGATGAAACTAATTGATTGTGTTTAAATGTTTGACTACATTTTGAGTGATACAGGTCTACTCGATCAGGATTAGACAATTAACGCAGGAGGAATTGACGTTGCGTCGGAGGAGATCACGTCAGGATATTGGATGGCAGAAGGCTTCGGGCGTCGGGCATCGGGCCAAGGAGAGCGAAATTGCGCCAAGGATATCGGGGTTGCGGAGGTCAACCGCCGATTGGGCAACAAGCTGCAAGAGAGGACGATGCACCGAAGAATCGGATGAAGCGCCAACCAATGACGTGCCGGGCAATAGAATGTCAATTTGCGTTATAATAATTGTCTAGATCGGAGTAGAGTGTTTGCTTGTGTGTGCAGGATTAACTACGATAACCAAAAAACACAAAGCGAGAATACCGGAGTCAAGTTCGATGGACGTTTAAGAGTCCGAAGAATCGTCGGAGATGCTGCCAGAACCAACCGAGAAGAAATCGGGAACCTGTCGGAATTTTCGGAAGTTCGCCGAAGAGATCGTCGGAGGTTCACGGAGATCACCGAGAAGGCTCGGCTACTCATTAAAGTCATCACAAGTTCGGGAGCTTGCTAGAAGCCCGTCAGCAGAAAATTCGTCGGAAAGCTCGCTAGAACAAGACTCGACGTTCGCGGTTGAAAATTTGCTTAGGATGTGTTTTGGTTATGTAGTCCACTTGTAATTAGGATTAGGATTAAGAGATAATCCTATATCCTGGTTAGGGGCCAACTGGGCCCAAAGTCAGAGTTGGTTTAGGCTAAAAATTAAGCTAAACCAGCGAACTAGAGAGCCAAGATTGAAGCCCAACTAGTGGCTGAAAACACTGTAGTCGGGCTGAAAACACTGTAGGCGGTGGCACCGCCTAGCTGGGCGGTGGCACCGCCCACCACCCGAGAGCTGGGCGGTGACACCTCCTGGCTGGGCGGTGGCACCGCCCAGCACCCGAGCCCTGGGCGGTGGGACCGCTTGGTTGGGCGGTGGCACCTCCAACAGCGGGAACCCAAAGAGAATTCAAATTTTGAAGCTCAAATTTGAATCCTCTTGAGGCCTATAAATACCCCTCAAATCTCAGCTGAGAGAACAACTTTTTGAGCAGCAAGTGTTTGAGAGAAAAGCCTTAGAAAAGTGTTAGCTTGTCTTGTTTTCAATTTGCTAGTGTTCACCTCCTTCTTTCTTGTTGAAAATCTGTAAGAGAGTGAACCGCTTGTAAAAGTTGTAAGAGGGGTATTTACCCTTCCATTTCAAGAGACTTGCTAGTGGAAGGTGGGAGCCTCATCGAAGAGGGGCCTCGCAAGTGGAGTAGGTCATTTGACCGAACCACTCTAAAATCGGCGTGATTCTTGGTTTGCATTTCATTATTGCTATTTACATTATTGCAAACCTTCTTATATGCTTTAAGTTCCTTATTACTTTTGCTGCACATATTTAAGAATACGTTTTCAAGATTAAAGCTTTTCAAGTTCCGTTCTTATCGTACGAAAGTTTTGATTAAAACCAAAGTTTTAATCCGCTGCACTAATTCACCCCCCCTCTTAGTGCCGCTCCGATCCTAACAATTGGTATCAGAGCCACGGTTTTCTACTTTGGTTTAACACCCAAATAGAAATGGCTCTTTATGGCTTTCAAGAGGGTCATTCTCTCATTCGTCCTCCCTTTTTCAATGGGACGGACTACACTTGTTGGAAAACTCAAATGAGAGTTTTCTTACTTTCTTTGGATTTGAATTTATGGCACATAGTCGAAAATGGATTTGAAATGTCTTCTCTCCCAATGAACCATTGGAATGATTTGGAGAAGAAGATGTTTTCTCTAAATGCAAAGGCTATGAATGCCTTATATTGTACACTTGACAAAAATGAATTTAATCGTGTTTCGATGTGTGACTCGGCTTTTGATATTTGAAGAACTCTAGAGGTCACTCATGAAGGCACTAGCCGAGTGAAAGAGTCCAAAATCAATATTCTTGTGCATTCTTACGAACTTTTCCGGATGAAACCAAGTGAGTCCATCGGAGACATGTACACCCGGTTCACGGATGTCATCAATGGACTCAAAGCTCTTGGTAAAAGTTTTTCTAATTTTGAACTAGTCACTAAAATCTTAAGATCCCTTCCAAAAAGTTGGGATCCAAAAGTTACGGCCATTCAAGAAGCCAAGGACCTTAAAACATTCCCTCTCGAAGAACTTATTGGGTCTCTAATGACCTACGAAATGAACAATGTGACAAAAAAGAAACTCGAGAACAACCTTCCAAATGATAGGAAGGATTTGGGACATAGAACACATGAAGACCACTCGAGCATAAGCTCAAGTGATGGTGAACTTAAACTACTAATGAAACAAAAATTAAAAAGCAAAAAGAATGGAACTACTTGCTTTGAACGCAAGAAGAACAAAAGTTGGGATGAATTGAGTTCTTCCGAAGACGAGGAGAAAATCAAGAAAGGCGAGGTGGCAAACTATGCCTCACCCTCTTTCAATAATGAGGTAATCAAAATCCCACTAATTTATTTCGATATTACATAATACTTTCTTGAGTTATTTTTAATTTAGTTTAGGATTAATTTTCTTGAAAATTGCTTGTGTTATGTTAATGCAATAAAATGTTAGATATAAATATAATGCTTATACACCTAGTAAGATTAATCTTATATATGTGCTTGAGAAGCAAGAATTTGTACTTTGACGATTTCCATATTGATTTTCAATGACGATGCATGACTTTTGAATGGAAGGTTTGATGATTTTTTTATGAACCTTATCTTTGGTTTTCAAACATGATGTATAGTTTTGACATAAGAACAAAAATTTGAAGCATGCTAATATAAAGTCAATCATATAAAGTAAAACTAAAGAAATTTTAAATATCTATAAGAATCATTCAAAATTATGTTCAATAAAACCTTACTTGATGTTGTAATGAAACTATTGAAAGTTTTGATGCTATGATTTGATGATTTTATGCATGAGATTGTAAAGTTATACATGATGATTTTTTGGTCTTGATGGTTTTTATGACAAAATTCATTTTTCGATCCTAAATGTTGATGCACATTTTTATCTAGCATAAATGACATGAATTTAAATAACTAAAAAGAGAAAAGCATTGTTCTTGAAAATTATTTTTCTCTATCTTGTTGATTTATATGAATCCCTTGAAAATGATTTTGGTTTGATGATTTGAATTACAAATGAGTTATATCAAAATCATGATATTGATTTGACTTGAAGTAATGAGTTGAAATCATTTTTTTTTGGAATTATGTGTTGCACTTTTTTATCTTGATGATCTTTGATTTTTTTGTTTTAAAACGATGATGCATGGATTTGAAAGAAAAGGAGATGCATGCATGGAATCAATCAATAAGTTGAAACAAAAGGAGGAAAGATTTTTTATTGAAAATTTTCTTTTTCTCTATCTTATTGATTTATACCTAAGAGACCAATAAAATTATTTATGTCATTTTGAATCTCTTGAAAGAAATGTTGAGATTTTGATGATTTAGACGATTTGAATTTGAATGAGTTTTATCTAAAATCATGATCTTGATTCCGTGATATTTACAAATTAAGATTTATTATGAATCAAGATTTTTCATTAATCGATCTCCTAAGATTTTCTTTTGATTATTAATGAGTAGGTTTTTCAAAAAGAAATCATGTCTTCTGGTATTCACATGTTCTAATCCTTCATGATAAAATTTTTATGTAATTCCTTATATTCATGAAATGTTTATCTCATCACCAATTATTTTCTTCTTGATATTCCTTATTTGGTGATATAAAATCATGCATGAAATACTCTTGAGATTATTTTGATGCATACAAATGAAAAGTTATGATCATGCATGGTAGGATGCAATTTGACAAATTAATACCATTATGATTTGAAATACTTATAATTTGGAATGATGCATGCAATACTTATGCCTTTTATTATGATAATACATGTGATGTATTGCATATGATGTGAATCATGAATGCTTTAAATGATAAATGTCTTGATATCATGATTGATGATTTTGTTCTATGCATAAGATTTTTAAAATTATGCATAATGAATCTTGTAATTTACAGATTATCGATTTTCTTTTTACCATAATGAAAGTGCCTTATTGATCCTTGTCATAATAAATCTAGCACTTTCGGTTTTAAACATGATACATGTTTTTATTTGACATA
Source organism: Musa acuminata AAA Group (assembly GCF_036884655.1). Classification (NCBI taxonomy): domain Eukaryota; kingdom Viridiplantae; phylum Streptophyta; class Magnoliopsida; order Zingiberales; family Musaceae; genus Musa; species Musa acuminata. The sequence goes on from NC_088327.1 coordinate 31,386,097, forward strand.
AAAAAAAAGGGAGGCATGCTTGAATGAAATAAATCACATGAATTGAAGTAACTAAAAGAGAAGAACATTTTTCTTCTTGAAAATTATTTTTTCTATATTATTGATTTTGATGAATCTATTTGTATTATTTTTATGAATCTCATGGATTATGAAAATGATTTGAATTTAATGGATTTTATTGAAATCATGATCTTGATTTCTCACAATTTTCTATTGAATGAATCAAGTTTGTTTTCTATTTAAAAGGATATTTATCAAAATTTTCATGGTCTTTTAGTATTCATGATATTGATAATTATATTTTGAAACTCTATGTAAATCAAGATTCTTCATCATGATTCTCTCGTTTTATAAAAGAGGAGATGTTCTATGTGAATCATAAGATTTTATATGCATGAATTGAGATTCTTTTTGCTATTAACTAGCAAGAAACTTGTTTTTGTAAACCATGACATGCTACTTGACATCTTGATAATTTATAACTTGAGTTTTCTTTTTGAATCAAGATTGTTTCCTATCATGTTTTCTATCTACAAAAGAAGAAATTTGTCAAAAATGATATATGTCTTTTGACATTCATTTTTCATCTTTATTATTTACCCTTATCATGATTTGAATATTATAGTAAAGAGAAATGAATTACATGATTGTATTGTTATTCCCTTCTATTTGACACTGACAAAGGGGGAGCAAAACTTGCTAGATAGCAAATTTGCTAGCTTGCACAATTTGAAAAGAGGCAAAATAGTCCATCTTGCACATCTCAAAAGATGTAAAATTTTGCTAACTTTTTATGTGCAAAAGTTGATAGCTTGTATACTATAAATTTGCATACCAAAAATACAATCTTGTTTATCTCAAGATGCAAAACATACTAACTTGCACTTTGCAACGGAAGCAAAATTGCTAGCTCAAACATTGCAAAGGAAGCAAAAATTTGCTAGCTTACAATTTGCATATTTCAAGAAGCAAGAGTTGCTTTCTTGAACATCTCAATATTGCTAGCTTGCATGATGTAGAACTTGCTATCTTGAACATTACCAAAAGTGCTATCTTATATGCTGTAAAACTTGTATATCTAAAACTTGATAGCTTGAATGTCCGAAGCATGATGCATTACTTGCTAAATTTTCTATCTTCAAAATTGCATGATGATAAAAATTTAATATTATGTTTTTCATGCAATGGTTTGAACCCATATAATAAACACATAAGAGTAGCTACTTCTCCTTTTTGTTGATGACATAGGGGGAGAAGTATATTGATGACTTCATGCATTGAATTAAATATTTTATATATTTGCATGATAGTTTAAATGTTTTTCATAACATGTGATGAATGTTACTTGGATTTGGGATAATCCAAGTGTTCTATCAATGGCATATTGATAGGGGGAGTTTAGTTAAACTCCGGGGAGTTAAGGTTAACTCCGTTAGTCATCAATTAGTTGTCATCATCAAAAAGGGGGAGATTGTTGAATCTCGGATTTTGATGATGAAACTAATTGATTGTGTTTAAATGTTTGACTACATTTTGAGTGATACAGGTCTACTCGATCAGGATTAGACAATTAACGCAGGAGGAATTGACGTTGCGTCGGAGGAGATCACGTCAGGATATTGGATGGCAGAAGGCTTCGGGCGTCGGGCATCGGGCCAAGGAGAGCGAAATTGCGCCAAGGATATCGGGGTTGCGGAGGTCAACCGCCGATTGGGCAACAAGCTGCAAGAGAGGACGATGCACCGAAGAATCGGATGAAGCGCCAACCAATGACGTGCCGGGCAATAGAATGTCAATTTGCGTTATAATAATTGTCTAGATCGGAGTAGAGTGTTTGCTTGTGTGTGCAGGATTAACTACGATAACCAAAAAACACAAAGCGAGAATACCGGAGTCAAGTTCGATGGACGTTTAAGAGTCCGAAGAATCGTCGGAGATGCTGCCAGAACCAACCGAGAAGAAATCGGGAACCTGTCGGAATTTTCGGAAGTTCGCCGAAGAGATCGTCGGAGGTTCACGGAGATCACCGAGAAGGCTAGGCTACTCATTAAAGTCATCACAAGTTCGGGAGCTTGCTAGAAGCCCGTCAGCAGAAAATTCGTCGGAAAGCTCGCCAGAACAAGACTCGACGTTCGCGGTTGAAAATTTGCTTAGGATGTGTTTTGGTTATGTAGTCCACTTGTAATTAGGATTAGGATTAAGAGATAATCCTATATCCTGGTTAGGGGCCAACTGGGCCCAAAGTCAGAGTTGGTTTAGGCTAAAAATTAAGCTAAACCAGCGAACTAGAGAGCCAAGATTGAAGCCCAACTAGTGGCTGAAAACACTGTAGTCGGGCTGAAAACACTGTAGGCGGTGGCACCGCCTAGCTGGGCGGTGGCACCGCCCACCACCCGAGAGCTGGGCGGTGACACCTCCTGGCTGGGCGGTGGCACCGCCCACCACCCGAGCCCTGGGCGGTGGCACCGCTTGGTTGGGCGGTGGCACCTCCAACAGCGGGAACCCAAAGAGAATTCAAATTTTGAAGCTCAAATTTGAATCCTCTTGAGGCCTATAAATGCCCCTCAAATCTCAGCTGAGAGAACAACTTTTTGAGCAGCAAGTGTTTGAGAGAAAAGCCTTAGAAAAGTGTTAGCTTGTCTTGTTTTCAATTTGCTAGTGTTCACCTCCTTCTTTCTTGTTGAAAATCTGTAAGAGAGTGAACCGCTTGTAAAAGTTGTAAGAGGGGTATTTACCCTTCCATTTCAAGAGACTTGCTAGTGGAAGGTGGGAGCCTCATCGAAGAGGGGCCTCGCAAGTGGAGTAGGTCATTTGACCGAACCACTCTAAAATCGGCGTGATTCTTGGTTTGCATTTCATTATTGCTATTTACATTATTGCAAACCTTCTTATATGCTTTAAGTTCCTTATTACTTTTGCTGCACATATTTAAGAATACGTTTTCAAGATTAAAGCTTTTCAAGTTCCGTTCTTATCGTACGAAAGTTTTGATTAAAACCAAAGTTTTAATCCGCTGCACTAATTCACCCCCCCTCTTAGTGCCGCTCCGATCCTAACAAGTAGAAGGCCCTCTCCATGAGAGCCAATGTTCTGTGAATGCCTAGGTGTCCAGCCCAAAGGGAATCGTGACACTATCTTAAGAGTTCACGCCTCAAATTGTCCACTCGGGGAACATAAACCCTATTCCATTTTGTGTAAACAAATCACTCATAGACCCAAAATCGTCATGCCTTGCCTTCTTTGATAAGCTGCATCAGGATAACTGCTTAGGGGTCACTATACAGTCCATCCCTGATCCTGGAAAGGAAGTTGGAGTGTAATTGACTTGCTTGGCCTCCGCCCTCCAATTGTGCGACATTCACGCGCTCCACTTTCTGACTTAATGCATCAGCCACGACATTTGCCTTCCTAGGCTTATACTCCATTGCCATATCAAATTCAACCAAGAAGTCCTGCCATCACGCTTGTTTTGGGGAAAGTTTCTTCTGTGTTTGGAAATAGCTCAAAGCGATGTTGTTTGTCCTCAGCACAAATCGCGATCCGAGAAGGTAGTGTCGCCAAACTCGTAGACAGTGGATCACCGCTATCATCTCCTTCTCATGCACTGGATACCGCCGCTCGGTCTCGTTGAGCTTGCGGCCCTTGTAGGCCACCGGATGACCTTCCTGCATGAGTACTCCCCCAATAGCGAAGTCCGAAGCGTTTGTATGGACTTCAAAGGGCTCTCCATAGTTTGGCAATTTAAGCACCGGTTCTTCCAAAACAGCAACCTTTAGATCTTGGAATGCTATTTCACATTTGTCAGACCACTTCCAAGGCTACTCCTTCTTTAGCAACTCCGTCAGTGGAGTTGCACACTTCGAATATCCCACTATGAAGCATCGATAGTATTTGACGAAACCAAGGAAGGATCTCAACTCCGGCACCTTCTTTGGAGTTCGCCATTCCGCAACCGCTTGCACCTTCGACTTATCCATCCGAATGGAGCCATCACCGATTCGAACTTATCCGAACAAAGTAGCATTTCTCCCTTTTCACGAACAAAGTGTTCTCCCTGAGAACCTTGAAAATTGTCCGAAGTTGTTTGACATGCTCCTCGAGCGTTTGACAGTAGACGACGATATTGTCCAAGTAGATGACCACGAACTTATCCAAATACTCCTTGAATAGCTAGTTCATGAGAGTGTAGAACGTGGCCAGAGCGTTGGTTAAGCCGAAAGGTATCACCAAGAACTCAAATGCTCCATCCCTGGTCACACAGGTAGTCTTCGCTTCGTCACCTTCAGCAATGCGCACCTACCAATACCCCGATCAAAGGTCGAATTTCAAGAAATACTTGGCTTTGCCCAACTAGTCGAACAAGTCTGCGATGAGCGGGATGGGATACTTGTTCTTGACTGTCACTTTGTTAAGGGCTCGGTAATCGACGCATAGTCAGAGGCTCCCATCTTGTTTCTTCTGGAAGAGAACTAGAGCTCCGAAAGGTGCTTTAGAGCTACGGATGAGACCACCGCTTAGCAGTACACCTAACTGCTTTCTGAGTTCGGCCAACTCTGGCGAGGACATGCGGTAGGGTGGTCTCGCTAGAGGTTTCACTCCTGGCTCCAACTCGATGCTGTGATCCATGCCTCTATGTGGTGGAAGAGTCTTCGGCAACTCGGGTGGCATAACGTCATTGAACTCTTTCAGGATGTTCGCCACCACAGCAGGTTCTTGAATGGCCTTCTCGTTGAGTGGCTCTAGCTTCATAGCAGCCATGAATGTTAATTCACCTTTTCGCACCCCTTTCTTCAGTTGTAATGCCGATATGTGTTGGGGCTCCTTGGTTCCTCTCCGAGAGATGGGAACCACGCAGGGGTCATCACCTCCCATCATACATAGGGAGTTCAAGAACGGCATTGGCACCAACTTCGCTGCGTGCATAAACTCCATTCCAAGAATCACTTGGAAGTCATCTAGTGGCACTGCCATCGTGTTGGTGTTCCCGTTCCATGTCCCGATTTTGATGGGACTCCCTTCGCTAACCCAGAGATTCGCCTGGCCTCCGAGTTCACCACCTTCATTCGGCTTGGGCTCTTCTCCAAGATCAACCCAAGTTGTTGTGCTTCCCAATCGGCTATAAAGTTGTGGGTAGTGCCCATGTCCACCATTACACAAGTTGTTTGGCCATTGAGCTTAATGTCTACATACATTAGCTCGCCACTTCCTGATTTTTGTTGCCTTGTCTTCGGGTTCTCCCCCACTTTTCCTCGCATGGCATTCAACAAACGCATGGCTCCCATCCGGGGTCCTTGTGACTCCTCATCGTCATTGCTGGCTTCAAAACTACTCGAACTAAGAGCGACATCCTTGCCCTTGTCCGATTTGAGAGGGTGGATGGAAGCTGTTAGCGCATTGAGTGCCTGTTTTTGTGGGCACTCCCTCACCATGTGTGGCCCTACGCACAAGAAGAATCCACCAGGTTTCGGGGCCTTGCCTTTTAGGCTTGGCCCTTTGTGGGAACTCTTCTTCTTTTGTTTGCCCCCGAGCTCCTTCCCTCGAGAATGTTTTGGAGGGCGATTGCCTGAAGATTGTTTCCTTCTCCCGGGGTCTTCGGAGGAAACAAAGTTGGTGAGCCTTTCTGCAATAGCAATTGCCCCGACCACATCGGTGACATTCCTTCGATTTAGTTCCTGTTGAGCCCATGGCTTCAAACCATCGAGGAAGCTGAACAATTTGTCCTTCTCAGACATGTCCTGTATGTCCAACATTAGTGCAGAAAATTATTTCACATAGTCTCGAATGGTGGTACTCTGGCAGAGTTGTCTCAACTTCCTTCTTGCGACGAACTCTATGTTCTCTGGTAGGAACTGAGTTCTCAACTCCCATTTCAAGTCCTCTCAAGTGTCAACTCGACACCGACCTTGTTGGATCTCCTCCCAGCAGGTTCGCCACCAAAGTTTTGCATCTCCGTTCAGATACATTGTTGGTATAGAAACTTTGGTATCTTCAGAATCGGGCCTCGTAGCTCGAAAGTATTATTCTATGTCGAACAGAAAGTTCTCGAGCTCTTTGGCATCTCTGGCCCCTCCATATCCATGAGGCTTTGGTGCCCTCAAATTTTATGGTGGTGCAACGCAGGTGTTGCTTCCTCCCGCATTTAGTGCTCTAATGAGCATAGTCACCCTCGAAGTGAGTTCCGCCACAACTTCCTGCATACGTTGCACGGAGTCCTTGGTGTCATCTAATAGTCGGTCGACTAGGGCCTCGACCTTGTTGATCCTAGACTCCGCTTCCTCTTGCAAGCTCTCTACCCCGACAAGCCTTTGTTGGCCATGGTAGAGTTCCTCCATGCTCGCTTCAAGAACATCAAGGCAGGTTTCCGCCATTGTGAGTCTCTCCTTGTGACTCTTTTTCCCCGTTAGCGCTACAGATTGCGCTTCCTCCGCTCGTGGAGAGTAGCCAACTTCTCGCTCATCATGTTCGCTACCGCGCTCCTCTTGAGCGGCTCCAATAGCAGCGAGTGTGCACATGCAGCCCACCTGCAGCTGCTTGGGGCAAGGGTCCGGCTTGCCCTATCTTGCTTGATTCGCCACGATGCTTTGCCATGGCGAAGTTGCGAAGTTCCTTCGCTGCTTGCTCGAAGTGCTTGCCCGCTCTGATACCACAATGTCATGGCTTTAGCTGGAATTGCCTAAGGTGTGAGGCACCCTTGCGGCCAAGACGCGAACTTAGCTTGCGTTGCCTAAGTCGCGCTTCGCCCTTGTGATATTGCTCCGCAAAGATCAGCCCACTTGCAACCTCTCGCAGGTCCCGAAGGACCTGTAAAAGAGAAAGTTAATTAGTTCGAAAGAACGAGCGACGGACAAGTCCCGAAGTCTCGCAAAAAGGGGAAGCTTTACAAGCAATACAGTGAGCACCTTATGTGCACAAGAGAAAAGAGGGAGAGGGGGGAAACAAGGGCTTTAGAAGGTTGAACGAACTGCTGCAAGCCCACAAACAACTGCTCACTGAGTCCTAGGCTCGACAACAAGTTCCCATCAAGGCAACGTGCGAACTTGCGAAGGAGTGTTCAACGCCCGATACTATACCGAAGCCCCATCCAGCCCTGTGCCACCCGGGGGGTTCCAAGGGGCTGAGATGGCTGATGTTTTGGTGAGCAGAGGTGGATTCAAAAAATCAGCCCACGACACACGAAAATGGAGCTGTTTTGGGCTGTTTTGGGGCTGTTTTGCTCGGTTCGGTGAGCGGTCGCTTTGTAATGTTGTAGCTTGTTCGAACTTATATTTTTACAACCAAAATGAATCCAAACCAAGGCAAAACAAGCTGACAAGTAGCTATACATGTAGATGAGAGCGACAAACGGTTCGTTGAACGGAGTTGTTGCGGGTGCGCGATGATCATTCGTGACATTGTCCCCCACTTAAACTGTCGACGCCCTCATCGACGCTTATTGATAATTGTTGATGATTGCTTCTTTATGTCGTAGGGCATCTTCAGGCTCCCAACTGGCTTTAGTTCGGGGAAGCTTTCGCCACTTCACCAAGTACTTTGTCTACTCAGCTCCATTGGGTAACTTTATCTTGCGGTCCGTCAGGATTGTTTCAACTCGCTTCTCGTAGGAGGTTGTGATGGGAGGTAGCCGAGTTGGAACACTTCGGGAAACATCTTGCGGATCCGAGTGGTAGGCTTTTAGGTTGCTGGCGTGAAGAACATTATGAATATTGAACCACGACGGCAGCTGTAACTTGTAAGAGACGTTGCCTATCCTGTTGATAATTGGGAAGGGCCCTTCATACTTGCGCACCAATCCTTTGTGGACTTTGTTCCTAAAGAATTGGAGTGATGCTGGTTGGAGCTTTACCAACACCAAATTGCCAACTTTGAACTCTTGCGGTCGCCTTCCCAAGTCTGCCCACTTCTTCATCCTTTTTGTCACCTTCTCCAAGTAAGCCCATGCAATATCTGCATTTCGTTGCCACTCCTTTGCGAAGTGGTAGGCTGACGGACTACTCCCAGTATACCCAATTTCCATGGTGTGCGAAGTCAACGGTTGTTGTCCGGTAATGATCTCGAAGGGGCTCTTGTTGGATGTAGAGCTCCGTTGCAAGTTGTAGGAGAATTGGGCAATGTCCAATAGCTTCACCCAATCTCGTTGGTTGGCACTCACGTAGTGCCGAAGATATTGTTCCTGGAGCGAGTTTATCCTTTCAGTATGGCCATCCGTTTGGGGGTGGAGGCTGTTGAATCTCGGATTTTGATGATGAAGTCAATTGTCATTTGTTATCTAATCTATATGTTGAGATAAGTGTGCAGGATTAACTACGATGAAAGTGAGACATGCAGCAGGAGTTGCGCCGGAGTCAAGACAATGATCACGTTGGGAGTTCGAGAGTTCGACGGAAGTTCGGACAATCGTCGGAAGTTCTACGGGAACAAATCCAAGAAGTCCATAAGCTTGCCAAAGAAGCTCGTTGGAACTCGCCAAGTGAATCGTCGTAAGTCCAGGTGTTTGCCGGAAGTCCGCAGGAGCATCACCGAGGGTTCATCGGATGATCGACGGAAGTTCGCCGGAAGCTCGCCGGAAGACGCGATTGACGCACCGGAGCAAGTTGCAGTAAATGTCTTAGAAAAATCATAGTTAGCACATTGATTAAGTTAGAAATGGGAGGTGATCCCATTAACTTAATCTTGGGGCAATTGGGCCCCTGAAAAACCCAAATTAGGCCGAATGGATCGACCCATTCGGACCCTGATTTCTGCCAAACAGTTGAACCGCCCAAGGCAGGAGGTTGCACCGCCTGGGCTCAGTCTCCGAGCGAGATTGGGAGGTACAACTGCTCCAGCCAAGCGGTGGCACCGCCTGGGGCTCAGTCTCCGAGCGAGACTAGGCGGTGCAACCTCCCCTGACAGGAGGTGGCACCGCCTGAGCTCAGTCTTCAAGCTCTGCCAGGCGGTGCAACCGCCTCAGTCAGGAGGTGCAACCGCTTGAGCTCGGTCTTCGAGCTCTGTCAGGAGGTGCAACCGCCCCTGACAGGAGGTAGCACCGCCCAAAGGCTCAGTCTTCGAGCTCTGCCAGGCGGTGCAACCGCTCCAGTCAGGAGGTGCAACCGCTTGATCCCGGAATTCCGGGAATTGACAGTTTTGAGCTCCAAATTTGAACTGGGTTGGGGCCTATAAATACCCCACCCATTCAGCACTGAAAGGAAATCAACTTACACCAAAATCTTGATCTTTTTATGTGATTCTTAGAGCTCAAAATTGTTGTAAAGGCCAAAAGTTCTTCTCCCTCTGTTCTTCCAAGTTCTGAGTTGTAAAGAGAGGAGAGAAAATTATGTAAGGGTTGTCTCCTATGCCCGTCAAAAGGAGTGAAACTGTAAAAGGGTGGTTGGCCTTCGCCTATTGAAGGAAGGCCTCTATTTGACGTCGGTGACCTCGTCGGTGGAGGAAGCCAAAAGTGGAGTAGGTCAAGATTGACCGAACCACTCTAAATCTCGGTTTGCATTTACTTTGAGCATATTATCTTTACTGCAAACCTCCTCTAAAGCTTACTGCTTTCTGCGCATATACGATCGGGTTTCAAGCTTTGCACTTTTCGAATCAGCGTTTAGACGTAAATCTATTTTTTCGTACGATCATCATATTTCAGTTTGCGTTTACGTTTTGATTTCTCTCTTAACTGCAAATTGCCTTTATATCCTTGCCTAAGCTGTATCTCGCCTAATCAAAGTGATTTACGAATCAGCATTTAGACGTAAATCAGTTTCTTCGTACGAACGTTGTATTTCAGTTTGCGCTTATATTCTGGTTTTCATAGATTGACTTTAACGTCATCTCGCTTGATCTTAAGTTAAAGTAATCTTAGAATCGGCTTTCACACCTAAATCGTTTTTATCGTTCGAACATTTTTTTATCGTCGAAATATTTTCGCTGCACTAATTCACCCCCCCCCCCCCCCCCCCCTCTTAGTGCTCTTGATCCTAACAGAGGCTTGTGGAGAAGTATAACTTTGACCCCAACAATTTGATTAGCTCGGTCCAGAATCGTCCCAGGAACCGAGCGTATCGATCACTGATGATATTGTGCGGGACTCCCCAATACTTTACCACATCCTTTATCATCAGCTTGGCCGCCTCTTCTGCTGAACAATGTAGGGGAGCAGCAATGAAAGTTGTATACTTTGAAAATCGATCGACCACCACAAGTATCGATCCGAGTCTCCCTACAAGTGGGAAGCTTGATATGGAGCTTGTTTTGGGCTGTTTTGGGCTTGTTTTGCTCGGTTTGGTGAGCGATCGCTTTGTAACACTATAGCTTATTCGAATTTACATTTTTACAAGAAAAATGACTCAAAACCAAGGCAAAACAGGCTACCAAGTAGCTATACATGTAGATGAGAGCGACGAACGGTTCATTGAATGGAATTGTTGCGGGTGTGCAACGATCGTTCGTGACATTGAAGCCTATAAATACCCCTCTCATCCCTGGTTAAACTACACAAGAATTGAGAGTGAAAAAAAAATGAAACGCTATTGTAATCTTGTATAAACTCCTCTCCTTCTTCTAAGTGTTAGAATAGTTTGAGAGAGGAGTAACTGGGGGGTGTAAGGGTTATCTCCTAAACCCGACAAAAGGAGAAAGAGCTGTAAAAGGTGGTTGGTCTTCGCCTATTGAAGGAAGACTAATACTGGATGTCAGAAGACTAATACTGGATGCTAGTGGCCTCGACGGAGGAGGAATTGGGAGTGGATGTAGGTCACGACAACCGAACCACTATAAAAATCTAGTTTGCATTTCTTTTGAGGAATTTACTTTAACTGCAAACTGCCTTCTCATTACTTGCTTTACATCCACTACACTCTTCTGTATGCTATCAAATTAACATCTTACGAAATTGGTTTTATCGTATGAAGAATTTGAACCGACCTAATTTTTACTACTGTACTAATTCACCCCCACACCCCCCCCTCTTAGTGCTGACTCATTCCTAACATGCCTTAAAATAAAATAATATATACAAGATCAACATTGATGATCTTTGTAATGAAATCTATTCATGTTGTCTTTAATGAAGTTTCTGAATTTAAGAAAAATGAGTTTGATGATCTTAATTTTGATGCTTTGAATTTAAATGAACTTTCTCCTTCAACTCGCAACTTGGATGTATCTCTTCCAAAACATCATTACCCTAAGAATGAAAGTACGTAGATACTCATCCTAAGGAGCTAATCGTAGGAGACACATCAAAATGGGTTTAAACTCATTCTTCTCTTAAAAATTTTTGTACTAATACCACTTTTCTTTCTCAAATTGAACCTAAATGCATTGATGAGGCTTTGAAAGATGATTCATGGGTTATCGCAATTCAAGAAAAGTTGAATCAATTTGAGAGAAATGAGATGTGGAAGATGTTGAATCTTGGATTTTGAAGATGAAATCAATTGATAAATTATTTGATCTAATATATATATTGAAAAAAGTGTGCAGGACTAACTACGATAGTGGTAAGACATAAAGCTAATGATGTGCCGGAGTCAAGATCGAGAATTCGTTGGGAGGTCAAGAGTTCGTCAGAAATCTAAACATTCGTTGGAAATTTTACCGAAACCAACCGAGAAGTCCAGGAGCTTGTTGGAAGTCCACCTAAATATTATCGAGAGATCATCGGAAGTTCGCTAGAAGATCATCATAAGCTCACCGGAAGATCAATTGACATATCGGAACAAGAATACTTTGTTAAATATCTTAATTATCATAGTTAGACTATAAAGTGAGTTAGGATTGGGAGGTAATCGCACTAACTCAGTTAAGGGCCAATTAGGCCCTTAATAGGGCTGAAATGGGCCAGATTGAATAGACCATTCAGCACTTGAAATCACGACCGGCGGTGACACCGCCAAGGCCGGCGATGGCATCGCTTGGGACTCGGTCTCCAAGGTGTTCTAGGTAATGGTACCACCCTTGTCAAGTAGGGTACTGCCAAAGCTTAGTCTTTGAGCTCTGTTAGACGGTGGTACCGCCTAGACTAAGTGGTGGTACCGCCTAGTGTCAGTCTACAGGCGGTACCACCGCCCAATAATAGCGGTGGTATCGCTAGTACCCCAAAATCCAGGGATGTGACACTTTTTGGCTCTAATTCTGAAGCCATTGGGGCCTATAAATACCCCACCCTTTTCTACATAAAAGGGCATGAAAGTGTTAACATAATCTTGAGTTTTTGGGGTGTTAAAGTGTTGTAAAAGTGCAAGAGTCCTCCTCCCTTTCAAAGTGTTGAGATCATTCGAGAGTGGTGTGAGGCTTGTAAGGGTTATCTCCTAAACCCGTGAAAAGGAGAAAGCATTGTAAAGAGGTGGTTGGTCTTTGCCTATTGAAGGAAGACCATTAGTAGACACTGGTGACCTCGACGGAGGAGGAATCAGAAGTGGATGCAGGCTACACTAATCAAACCACTATAAATTCAGGTTTGTATTTTTATTATTGCTATTTACTTGTTTTGCATTAGCTTCACTTCCTTCTTACTTGGCTTTCACTACCCTTACGATCAAACAAGCCTTCAAGTTATCTTCCAAGATCGTCTTTAACATACAAAGAATTTTAAGCCGTCGTTTTAAACCATTGCACTAATTCACCCACCCCCGCCCCCCCCTCCCCCTCCCCTCTTAGTGCCGCTCTCGATCCTAACAACTGGTATCAGAGCAAGGTCACTCTCATTTGGTTTGAAACCCAAGAGAGATGACATTTGCCGGTAATCAAGATGGTCATTCAATAACTTGTCCTCCCATATTTAATGGGACGGATTACATATATTGGAAGACTAGAATGATGATCTTTCTAATTTCAATGGATTTTGAGTTACGGAATCTTGTGGAAAATAGCTTTCAAAAGTCTTCTCTTCCGATGAGCGATTGGAATGAGTTGGAAAAGAAGACTTCCGCTTTAAATGTCAAGGCTATGAATACCTTGTTTTGTGCTTTAGATAAAAATAAGTTTAATCGAGTGTCTATTTATGAAACGGCCTTTAATATTTGGCACACACTCGAAATTACTCACGAAGGCACTAGTAGAGTAAAGGAGTCGAAGATAAATCTTTTAGTTCATACTTATGAATTATTTCGGATGAGGCCAAGCGAGACTATTGTCGACATGTACACCCATATTAGATGTCGTTAATAGTTTAAAAGCTCTTGGCAAATATTTTTTAAACTTTAAACTTGTTAATAAAATCTTGAGATCCCTTCTAAAGAGTTAGGATCCTAAAGTAACGGTCATTCAAGAGGCCAAGGATTTAAACAACTTTCCTCTCGAAGAACTTATCGGGTCAGTAATAACCTATGAGATGACTTACAATGCTCATAAAGAGCTTGAGAACAACCTTCCAAAGAACAGGAAGGATATAGCACGAATAACTCAAGAAGACCACTTGAAAGAAAATTCAAGTGATGAGGATTATGATGATGACTTGGCACTCTTGACAAGAAAGTTAAAAAAATTCATAAAAATGAATAAATTTAAAAATGACACTAAAAATAAATTTGAACCCAAGAAAGAATAAGTTATATGCTACGAATGCAAGAATCTAGGATATTTCAAAAGCAAATGTCCCCGAGCAAAGAAGAAGCAACCAAAGAAGAAGAAGGCTCTTAATGCAACTTGGGACGATTCAAGAGCATCCGAAGAAGAGGAGCTAACCAACACAAAGCAAGTTGCTCACTACGCACTAATGGCTATCGTAGATGAGGTAAGCAGTTAATTAGATGCAAATTTATCCTTTGATGAGCTTTTAAATGCTTTTCATGATTTATTTGATTAATGTAAATTAGTTAGTAAAAAATATAAATTGTTAAAGAAGGAGCATGCTTCTCTTGTTAGTGATTTTGATCGACTAAAAATTGAGCTTGACGATAGTTTATCTCCTTGCATAAAATGCAATGAATTAGAAACACTTATAAAGGAAAACTTGCTACTCAAAGAAACCTTAGAAAAGTTTGAGGTTGGTAGCAAGTCCTTGAACATAATCCTTACAAATAAGGGTCACATTCATAGAAGAGGTGGAATCGGATTTGCGAGTAGCTCTCACCACAATCCAACCACCTTTGCTAAAGGCCTTACCTTGGATGTTTCACCTCGAAACAAATGCAACTTTTGTTCCAAATTTGGACATATTACATATAAATGTCCATTTTGTTGAATCACGAATTTTGATGACGAAATCAATTGATAAATTATTTGATATAATCTTTATATTGAGAAAATTATGCAGGATTAACTATGAGAGCAGTAATACAAAGCAGGTGTTATGTCGGAGTCAAGATCGAGATCTCGTTGGGAGTTTAAGAGTTCGTCGGAAATCCAAACATTCGTCGGAAGTTCTACTGGAACCAACCAAAAAGTGTAGGAGCTTGCCAAAGAAGCTCGCCGGAACTTACCAAGAAGATCGTTGTAAAGTTCAAGAGCTTGCCGAGAGTCTGCCGGAACATTACCAGCAGTTCATTAGAAGTTCATCGAAAGATCGCTAGAAGCTCGTTGGAAGAGCAATTGACGTACCGGAACAAGAATGCTTTGTCAATTGTCTTAATTATTATAGTTAGTCCATAAATTGAATTAGGATTGGGAGGTAATCCCACTAACTTAGTTAGGGGCCAATTGGGCCCTTAACAGGGCTAAATTGGGTCGGATTGAACAGCCCATTTAGCCCTTGAAATAATGGCCGGTGGTGGCACCCCTTAGGAGACCTAGTCTCCCAAGTGGTCTGGGCGGTGGTATTGCTGGCAGTTAATGCTGCCAGCGATGGTACCACCCCTATCAAGTAGTGGTACCATTAGAGCTCATTCTCTGAGCTCTGTTAGGCGGTCGTACCACCCAGACTGGGCGGTGGTACTACCTAGTGTCAGGTGGCAAGCAATAGTACTGCCCAGTAATGGCGGTGGTACTGCTAATACCCTGAAATCCAGGGATATAACACTTTTTTGATCTAATTTTGAAGATAATTGGGCCTATAAATACCCTACCCTTTTTCTGCATGAAAAGACATGAAAGTATTGGCATAATCTTGAGTCTTTGAAGTGTTAAAGTATTGTACAAGTGCTAGAGTACTCCTCCCTTTCTAAGTGTTGAGATCATTCAAGAGAGGTGTGAGACTTGTAAGGGTTATCTCCTAAACCTGCGAAAAGGAGAAAGTGCTGTAAAAAGTGGTTGGTCTTCGCCTATTGAAGGAAGGCCGTTAGTGGAGGCCGGTGACCTCGACGGAAGAAGAATCCAAAAGTGGATGTAGGTCACAATGATCGAACCACTCTAAATTCTGGTTTAAATTTTATCTTGAGCAATTTACCTTTCTTGCAAGCTACTTTACCTTCTTATTGCTTTCTTTATGCACTTATACGCTTTCAAGTTAAAATCTTTACGAAATGATTTTCATCAGAATTGGTATTAATCGAAACAAAGACTTTTAAAAGGGGTAATTTTTCCGCTGCACTAATTCCTCTTAGTGCCGCTCTTGATCCTAATAATTGGTATCAGAGCCCAGTCACTCTCATTTGGTTTGAAACCCAAGAGAGATGACATTTTTCATCAACCAAGAGGGTCATTCAATCACATATCTGCTCATGTTTAATAGAACAGATTACACCTATTGGAAGATTAGAATGAGGATTTTTCTAATTTCAATGGATTTTGAGTTATGAAATCTTGTGGAAAATGGTTTTCAAAAGTCTTCTCTTCCAATGAGCGATTGGAATGAGTTGGAGAAGAAGACTTTCGCTTTAAATGTTAAGGCCATGAATGCCTTGTTTTGTGCTTTAGATAAAAACGAGTTCAATCTTGTGTCTATTTGTGAAATAGTTTTTGTTATTTGGTACACACTCGACGTGACTCACGAAGGCACGGGTAGAGTGAAGGAGTCGAAAATTAATCTTTTAGTGCATACTTATGAGTTATTTCAGATGAAATCGAGTGAGACCATTGGAGACATGTACACCCGATTTATGGATATCATCAATGGTCTAAAAGGACTTGGTAAAAGTTTCTCGGATTTTGAACTTATTAATAAAATCTTAAGATTCCTTCCAAAGAGTTGGGATCCTAAAGTAACGGTCATTCAAGAGGCCAAATATTTAAATAACTTTCCTCTTGAAGAACTAATCGGGCCACTAATGACCTATAAGATGACTTGTAATGCTCATGAAGAGCTTGAGAATAACCTTCTAAAGAATAGAAAGGATATGGCACTAAGAACTCAAGAAGACCACTTGTAAGAAAATTCAAGTGATGAGGACCTTGATGATGACTTGGCACTCTTAACAAGAAAGTTTAAAATATTCATATAAAGGAACAAATTTAGAAATGATACTAAAAATAAATTTGAAAAAAAAAAAAAGTCAAATGCTATGAATGCAAAAAGTAGGGACACTTCAAAAGTGAATGTCCCCAAGCAAAGAAGAAACAACCAAAGAAGAAGAAGGCTCTTAAAGCAACATGGGATGACTCAAGTGTATCTGAAGAAGAGGAGCAAACCAACACCGAGCAAGTTGCTCACTATACGCTAATGGCTATTGGAGATGAGGGAAGCAGTTCATTAGATGCAAGTTTATCTTTCCATGAATTACTAAGCGCTTTTCATGATTTATTCGATGAATGTAAATTAGTTAGCAAAAAAATATAAATTGTTAAAAAAGGAGCATGCCTTTCTTGTTAGTGATTTTGATAGACTAAAAATTGAGCATGATAGTATAGCTCCTTGTACAAAATGTGATGAATTAGCAATGCTTAAAAAGGAAAATTCAGAACTACATGAAACCTAAAAAAAAATTGAAATAGGTAGCAAATTCTTAAACACGATTCTTGCAAGCAAATATCATGTTCATAGAAGATATGGAATCGACTTTGTGAGTAACACTCATAAAAATTCAACCATCTTTGTTAAAGGTCCAACCTTGCATGTCTCACCCCGAAACAAATATAACTTTTGTTACAAATTTGGACATATTGCTTATCAATATCCATTTAAGAAATATAGTCTACACAATTTGATTTGGGTTTATAAAAGAATTGTAAAGAACTCCATGCAAAATGATACGTTAAGCTGATCGATTTTTGAGGCACCCAAAGTAAAATGGGTACCTAAAAATCATCCCTTTTGTAGAAATATTTACCATTACAAGCTAGGAGCAAGAGATGGTACCTTGATAGTGGATACTCAAGGCATATGACCAGAGATCCATCTCAATTCTCTAAGCTCACTAGCCGAGACGAAGGATATATCACCTTCAGAGACAACAACAAGGGTAAAATCATTGGCAAAGGAACCATAGGTAACAAATCCAACTTCTTTATTGAAAATGTATTATTGGTTATGTTAAATCTCATATTTTGATGATGAAACCAATTGATAATTGTGTTTATATTTTAATCTATGTTTTGAGTTACGTAGGATGCTTCGATCATGATAAGACAATTAAAGCAAGAAAAATCATGTCGTGCCGGAGGAACGTGTCAGAAGATTGGACGTCAGGCCGATAGATCGGTCGACATATCGACAGAAGGCTTCGGGCCGTGGACATGGGCATCGGGCCAAGAAGAGCGGGCATTGCGCCAAGGATATCGGAGTTACGGAGTCAACTGGCCGATTGGGCAATAGGCCGCAAGAGAGGACGATGCGCCGAAGAATCGGACGAAGCGTCGAGGGACCAATGACATGCCGGACAACTTAGTTAATTGCTTAGGATTAATTGTCTATATCGACGTTTTGTTTTAAGTGTGCAGGATTAACTACGTTGAAAGAAAGACATGCAGTAGGAGTTGCGCTGGAGTCAAGACTATGATCACGTTGGGAGTTCAAGAGCTCGACGAAAGTCCGGACGGTCGTCGGAGGTTCTACGGGAACAAATTTGAGAAGTCCAAAAGCTTGCCAAAAGAAGCTCGTCAGAACTCGCCAAGTGGATCGTCGCAAGTCCAGGAGTTTGCCGGAAGTCCGTCGGAGCATCGCTGGAGGTTCGTCGAATGTTCACTGGAAGTTCGCCGGAAGCTCGCCGGAAGAAGCGATTGACGCACCGGAAGCAAGCTGTAGTAAATGTCTTAAGAAATTTATAGTTAGCATGATGATTAAGTTAGAAATGGGAGGTGATCCCATTAACTTAATCTTGGGGTAATTAGGCCCTTGAAAGACCCAAATTGGGCTGAATGGATCAGCCCATTCGGACCCAGATTTCTTGGCCAAAGGTGGCACCGCCTAGGTCGGCGGTGGCACCGCCTAGGGCTCAGTCTCCGAGCTCTGGCTGAGCGGTGCAACCGCCTCTGACAGAGGTGCAACTGCCCTAGTCAGGCAGTGGCACCGCCTAAGCTCGGTCTCCGAGCTCTAGAAGGAGGTGCAACAGCCCTTGATAGGAGGTGGCACCGCCCAGAGGCTCAGTCTTCAAGCTCTGCCAGGCGGTGCAACCGCCCTAGTTAGGCGATGCAACCGTCAAACCCCGGAATTTCGGGAGATGACAGTTTTGAGCTCGAAATTCAAATTGGGTTGGGGCCTATAAATACCCCACCCTTTCAGCAATGAAAGGGCGACCCAAAGGCACCGAAAGCTTGATCTTTCTCTATGATTTTAGAGCTCAAAAGTGTTGTAAAGTCTAGAAGTTCTCCTCCCTTTTTTCTTCCAAGTTCTGATCTTTCAAGAGAGGAGAGAAGAGTTTGTAAGGGTTGTCTCCTAAGCCCGTCAAAAGAATTGAAACTATAAAAGGGTGGTTGGCCTTCGCCTATTGAAGGAAGGCCTCTAGTGGACGTTGGTGACCTCGTCGGTGGAGGAAGCCAAAAGTGGATGTAGGTCAAGATTGACCGAGCCACTCTAAAATTGCGGTGCTATCTGGTTTACTTTTACTTTGAGCATATTATCTTTACTACAAACCTCCTCAATAGCTTACTGCCTTCTGCACTTTTACGATCGTGTTTCAAAGTTCCGTATTTTCCGAATCGGTGTTTAGACGTAAATCAGTTTTATCGTACGAACATCATATTTCAATTTGCGCTTACATTCTGATTTCCATCATAACTGCAAACTGCCTTTATAGATTCGCTTTAACTGCAACTTGCTTGATCACAAGTTAAAGTGATTTACTAATTCACCCACCCCCCCCCCCCCTCCCTCCCCTCCTCTTAGTGCTCTTGATCCTAACAATTGGTATCAGAGCCCGGTATTTCTCATTTCGGATTTACACTTGAGAGAAATGGCTCTTCATGGTTTTAAAGAGGGTTTTTCAGTTGTTTGTCCACCGTTGTTTAACGGATTGGACTACACATATTGAAAAACTCGAATGAGAGTTTTCTTGATTTCTATGAATTTGGATTTATGGAATATTGTTGAAAACGGTTTTCAACTTCCCTCTAAACTGATGAACGAATGGTCGGATTTGGAGAAGAAGTATTTTTCTTTAAATGCAAAGGTTATGAATGCCTTATTTTGCGCTTTGGATAAAAATGAGTTCAATCGGGTTTCTTTGTGTGAAACAGCTTTTGATATTTGGCGAATACTTGAAATCACACACGAGAGAACTAGTAGAGTCAAAGACTCGAAAGTTAATATTTTATTGCATGATTTTGAGCTTTTTCGAATGCAACCAAGCGAGACTATAGGCGACATGTACACCCGTTTCATGGATGTTGTCAATAATCTAAGAGTTCTTGGTAAATCTTTTTCGAATTTTGATCTCGTAAGCAAGATCTTAAGATCCCTTCCAAAAAGGTGGGATCCTAAAATAACCGCAATACAAGAAACAAAAGATTTAAATATTTTTTCACTTGAAGAACTAATTAGTTCATTGATGACATATGAAATGGTGCACAATGCACATGATGAACATGATGAACAAAATAACCTTCCAAAGATCAGGAAGGATTTGGAACTTTGGACAAATGAATACCACTTGAGCGATGACTCAAGTGATGAGGACAATGATGAACTTGAACTTTGAACACTAAATCTTAATAAGTTTATTAAACAAAAATCTAAAATAAACAATGAACTCTGAACGAAGGAAGAGGCCAAAGAAGAAGAACATAAAGTGGGATGAATCGAGCTCCTCCAAAGACGAGGAGAAAATCAAGAAAGGCGAGGTAGCAAACTATGCCTTAACCGCTTTCAATGATGAGGTAATCAAAATCCCCCTAATTTATTTTGAAATTATTTGATGCTTTCATGATGTATTTTCTTTTTTAGTTTAGAATTAATTTCCTTAAAAATTACATGTTTAAAAATAAAAATACAAAAATTATGATCATGCTAGTAATT
The DNA here is from genome assembly GCF_036884655.1 of Musa acuminata AAA Group. Lineage (NCBI taxonomy): Eukaryota > Viridiplantae > Streptophyta > Magnoliopsida > Zingiberales > Musaceae > Musa > Musa acuminata. The sequence goes on from NC_088327.1 coordinate 31,406,345, forward strand.
TCGAAAATGATAATATTGCATATTTTATGATAAACAAACAAAATGATTTTGATTGAAAATATGAAATCATGGTTAAGAAGTAATAATGTGTATCATGTTTGGTTAAATTGTTGAATGAAATCATATTTGATTTGAAGTAATGCATAACGATGTAATGAAAATATTAGATGTTTTTGATACAATGATTGACAATTTAATGCATGAGATTTTATGTTATACATGATGATAAGCATGTGTTATTTTCATGAGTATATTTGAAAAACATATGGCAAAACCATGTCCGAATGCATGAAAGTGTTAAATTTCATTTTCGGATTTTCTTGACCATAACAATTAATTTTTTAGAATCTATTGATCTTGATGGTTTTATGACGAAATTCATTTTTTGATCCTAAACGTTGATGCATGTTTTATTTAACATAAATGAAAAAGCATGCTAATATGAAATCAAATACTTAAAAAAGGGGAAAATATATTATGAAATCATGAATCTACCTATGTTATGAATTTTGTGAACCATAAAAGTGATTTTTATGATTTAAATTTGAAATGAGTTTTATCAAAATCATAATATTGATTTCTTGGAATAACATGAGATTACCTTTGATGATCATTTTTTTATTCTTGGAATTTTGGATTCATGACCTGGTCTTACATTTGTACCTTTGAATTCTTCCCTTCTCCTTTCAATTTTTGAATTTATGCATGTTATATGTTGAAGATTTGAAACTATGTTTTGGTATCATGCATATCTAAGAAATGTTGATGTGACAAATTGAATGAGTTGAAAATGAATGATGATTTTTCTCTTGAATATAACTTGTGATATTTTTTACATAAATCATCATTTTGATTTCTCGACATTCGATACATGAGATTTTATTATAAATCAAAATTTCTCATTAATCGATCTTCTACGATTTTACTTGATATTCTCTTGAGAGGAGATTTTCTAAATGAATCATGATTTTTCCTTGTGAGTTCTTGAAGTTATTACTTGATTTTCTTTTAAAACAAGATCTTTTCTTTGTACTCCTATAATTTTTCTTGATATTCTATTTAAAGAAGATATTTACCATATGAATCATGTCTTTTGGTTTTCAAATGATTTTATCCTTCATGACATGATTTCTTTGTATTTATGGCTTGCATGGCTTGAAATGTTTTGGTATGATACATGCAATGATGAAATATTCATGAAGTTAAAATGATGTATGCAATACTTATGATAATGATGTACATGTTGTATTTATTGCATATGATGTGTATCATGAATGCTTTAAATGATGAATGTTTGGTATCATGATCAACATGTTGATAAATGCTTAAAATTTTAATATTTGAGTATCATGTTTGATATGCCTATTAATGATGATTGATTTATTTTTCGGTATCGTGCATGAAAAATAAGGTTTTTGAAATTATATATATTTTAATTTGAATATATAATGATGCACAAATAAGATTGATACTTACCTTTGTCATAATATGAAAATTGATATAAGGGTCTTCCCTTCTTTTTGACAATGACAAAGGGGGAGCAAGAATTTCTAGCGTGAACATCATGAAAAGAGGCAAACTAACTAGCTTGAACAATTCAAGATGAAAGCAAAAATTGCACTTCTCAAAAGAGAAGATGCAAATGTAACATTTGCCAAATTGTTTGCTTGCCTCATATAAAACATTATCTCTTGCTAGTTTGGCATTTTGATAGCTTGCACTTTGCAAAGAAAGCAAAAATGGCACTTCTCAAAAGAGAAGAAAGAGCTTGTTATCTTGAACATCACAAGCTTGCCTATCTTAAGAAACAAAAATTGCAAAAGTGCTATCTTGCCTATCTCAAGAAGCAAAACTTGCAACTTGCACATTACAATAAGAAGCAAGAATCATGAGCTTACACAAGAAAGCTATCTTGCATTTGATTTCGAAATTTTTGCTAGCTTGTATATTGTGAAACTTATATATCGTAAAAATTGCTAGCTTGAAGTCTAAAGAGAAGCAAAAAGTTGCTCTCTCAAAAGAAGCAAATGTGCGATCTTGCCTATCTCAAGAGGCAAAAAAGCTAACTTGCACATCTAGCAAAACTTGACAAATTTGCATATTTCAAGAAGCAAGAGTTGCTTTCTTGAACATCTCAAAACTGCTAGCTTGCATGTTCTAAAATATTATAAAATTTGCTAGCTTGATGTTGTGGAACTTGCTATCTTACTACCTTGCATATCTATGATGATAGCAAAATTGCATGATGATACTATGTTTTTCAAGCAATGAGTTGAACCTATATAACAAACACTTGATTGTGGTACTTCTCCTTTTTGTTGATGACAAAGGGGGAGAAGTATGATGTTATGCATAAGTGCATAAGTTCATGATGACGTGTTGCAAGTATTCATGATAAATATTGCAATGACTTGAATTCAGTTTGAATTCAAGGTTCTATCAATATGGCATATTGATAGGGGGAGTTTGTTTAAACTCTGGAAGTTAAGTTTAACTCCGTCATCAATTGGTTGTCATCATAAAAAAGGGGAGATTATTGAATCTCATATTTTGATGATGAAACCAATTGATAATTGTGTTTATGTTTTAATCTGCATTTTGAGTGACGCAGGATGCTTCGATCAGGATGAGACAATTAAAGCAAGAAAAATCATGTTGTGCCGGAGGAACATGTTAGAAGATTGGACGTCGGGCCGATGGATCGGTCGACATATCGACAGAAGGCTTCGGGCCGTGGACTTGGGCATTAGGCCAAGAAGAGCGGGTATTGTGCCAAGGATATCGGAGTTGCGGAGTCAACTGGCCGATTAGGCAATAAGCCGCAAGAGAGGACGATGCGCCGAAGAATCGGACGAAGCGTCGAGGGACCAATGACATGCCGGACAACTTAGTTAATTGCTTAGGATTAATTGTCTCGATCGAAGTTTTGTTTTAAGTGTGCAGGATTAACTACGATGAAAGAAAGACATGTAGTAGGAGTTGCGCCGGAGTCAAGACTATGATCACATTGGGAGTTCGAGAGATCGACGGAAGTTTGGACGGTCATCCGAGGTTCTGCGGGAACAAATCCGAGAAGTCCAGGAGCTTGCCAAAAGAAGCTCGTCAGAACTCGCCAAGTGGATCGTTGCAAGTCCAGGAGTTTGCCGGAAGTCCGTCGGAGAATCACCGGAGGTTCGTCGGATGTTCGCCGGAAGTTCGCCGAAAGCTCGCCGGAAGAAGCGATTGACGCACCGAAAGCAAGCTATAGTAAATGTCTTAAGAAATTCATAGTTAGCACGATGATTAAGTTAGAAATGGGAGGTGATCCCATTAACTTAATATTGGGGAAATTGGGCCCTTGAAAGACCCTAATTGGGCCGAATGGATCAGCCCATTCGGACCTAGATTTCTTGGCCAGAGGTGGCACCGCTTGGGTCGGCAGTGGCACCGCCCAGGGCTCAGTCTCCGAGCTCTAGCTGGGCGGTGCAACCGCCCTAGTCAGGCAGTGGCACCGCTTGAGCTCGGTCTCCGAGCTTTGGCAGGAGGTGTAACCGCCCCTGACAGGAGGTGGCACCGCCTAGAGGCTCAGTTTTCGAGCTCTGCCAGGCAGTGCAACCACCAGACCCCAGAATTTAGGGACATGACAGTTTTGAGCTCGAAATTCAAATTGGGTTGGGGCCTATAAATACCCCACCCTTTCAGCAATGAAAGGGCGACCCAAAGGCACCGAAAGCTTGATCTTTCTCTGTGATTTTAGAGCTCAAAAGTGTTATAAAGTCTAGAAGTTCTCCTCTCTCTTTTCTTCCAAGTTCTGATCTTTCAAGAGAGGAGAGAAAAGTTTGTCAGGGTTGTCTCCTAAGTCCGTCAAAAGGAGTGAAACTGTAAAAGGGTGGTTGGCCTTCGCCTATTGAAGGAAGGCCTCTAGTGGACGTCGTTGACCTCGTCGGTGGAGGAAGCCAAAAGTGGATGTAGGTCAAGATTGAACGAACCACTCTAAAATCACGATGCTCTCTGGTTTACATTTACTTTGAGCATATTATCTTTACTGCAAACCTCCTCAATAGCTTACTGCATCTACGCTTTTACGATCGTGTTTCAAAGTTCAGTATTTTCCGAATCGGTGTTTAGACGTAAATCAATTTTATCATACGAACATCATATTTCAGTTTGCGCTTACATTCTGATTTCCATCATAACTGCAAACTGTCTTTATAGATTTGCTTTAACTGCAACTTGCTTGATCACAAGTTAAAGTGATTTACGAATCGGCTTTCCTACCGAAATCGCTCTTATCGAACGAATGCGGTTTTAATCGTTGAAAGTTTTCCGCTGCAATAATTCACCACCCCCCCCCCCCCCCCTCTTAGTGCTTTGATCCTAATAGGTTGATGGCTTAAAACATAATATTTTGAGCATTAGCCAATTGTATGATAAAGGATACATCATTAGATTTAAATCTAATACTTCCATTATTGAAAAACCACACAAAAACATATTTATGATTGCCCTAAAATAAAATAATGTATACACTATTGGCATTGATGATCTTTGTACTGAAATGTGTTTTTCGATTTTGAATGACGATGCTTAGCTTTGGCTTAGGAGATTAGGTCATGCCAGCATGAAACTAATCTCTCAAATCTCATCTAAAGAACTTGTAAGAGGAATTCCTCACATTAAGTTCATTAATGACAATATGTGTGATGCATGTTAACTAGGAAAATAATTAAAAGGTAGTTTCAAACTAAAGAACTAAATAAGCACCTCTAGACCATTGCAATTGATCCATATGGACTTGTTCGGACCAATTGCTATATCAAGCCTAGGAGGTAGCAAATACGCCTTTGTCATTGTGGATGATTATAGTAGATACACTTGGACTTACTTTTTAGCACACAAAAGTGATTGCTTTGGGCATTTTTCTAAGTATTGTAAACTTGTTCAAAATGAAAAGGGTTTTATGATTTCATCAATTCGAAGTGATCATGGTGGTGAATTTCAAAACCATGATTTCTAAGAATTTTATGAACCTAATGGATATAACCACAATTTGGCTCCTCCAAGAAATCCTCAACAAAATGTAGTAGAAAGAAAAAATAGAAACTTATAAGAAATGGCTAGAACCATGTTAAACGAACACAGCCTTCCAGAATATTTTTGGGCAGAAGCTGTAAATACAACATGTTATGTCATGAATAGGATTCTAGTAAGACCATTACTCTCCAAAAATCCTTATGAGTTGTAGAACAACAAAAAACCCAATGTTTCATATTTTAAAGTTTTCAGGTGTAAATGTTTTATCTTGAATAAAAAAGATACCTTAGGAAAGTTTGATACAAAATCTGATGAAGGAATTTTTCTTGGCTATTCTTCTATTTCTAAATCATTTTGTATTTTTAACAAAAAAACTTTGGTTATAGAAGAATCTATTCATGTTGTTTTTAATGAAGTTTTCAGAGTTAAGAAAAATGATTTTGATGATGATCTTAATTTTGATGCTTTGAATTTAAATGAAACCCTTTCTCCATCTAACAACTTGGATGCATCTTCTTTCGAAACATCCTTACCCAAGGAATGGAAGTATGTAGATGCTCATCCTAAAGAGCTAACTATAGGAGACACATCAAAAGGTGTTCAAACTCATTCTTCTCTTAAGAATTTTTGTGCCAACACTATATTTCTCTCTCAAATTGAACCTAAATGCATTGACGAGGCCTTGAAAGATGATTCATGGGTTATCGCAATGCAAGAAGAGTTGAATCAATTTGAAAGAAATGAGATATGGTAGCTTGTTCCAAGGCTAAATAACCATTTAGTTATTGGTACTAAATGGATCTTTAGAAACAAGTAAGATGAATTTGTTATCGTGATTAGAAACAAGGTTAGATTAGTAGCCAAGAGTTTCAACCAAGAAGAAAGTATTAATTATGAAGCCATAAGGATGCTCCTGCGACACGATTAGAAGCCAGAAGGATGCTCCTTGCCTATGCTAGTAGTAATAAATTTTAGTTATTTCAAATGGATGTTAAAAGTGCTTTTCCTAATGGCTTTATTTTTCAAGAAGTTTATGTTGAACAACCTCTTGAATTTGAGAATGATACTTTCCCTAATCATGTGTTTAAATTGACTAAAGCTCTCTATTGATTGAAACAAGCCCAAAGGGATTGGTATGAGAGACTTAGCTCATTTCTTATTCAAAATAATTTCTCTAAAGGTAAGGTCGATACCACATTATTTATTAAAAATTTTAAAAATAATTTTCTTATTGTTCAAATTTATGTTGATGATATTATTTTCGGTTCTACGAATAAATCTTTATGCAAATCGTTTGCAAAGAGTATGAGTCTAGAGTTTGAAATGAGTTTGATGAGGAAACTAACATTCTTTTTAGGTTTATAAATCAAACAACTTAATGATGATATTTTTCTTAGTCAAACAAAGTATGCAGTAGACTTATTGAAATGGTTTAATATGGATAGTTCAAAGGCTATCAATACTCCTATGAGTACCTCTACTAAATTAGACATTGACGAAAGTGGAGAAAGCTTTGATCAAAAAGCTTATAGGAGCATGATAGGTAGTTTACTATACCTCACGGCAACTAGACCAAACATCATGTTTAGTGTAGGACTTTATGCTAGGTTTCAATCTAATCCAAAGATATCTCATCTTACAACAGTTAAAAGAATTCTTAAGTATTTTAAAGGAACCACTAATCTAAGATTATGGTATCCGAAATTTGAAAACTTCGAATTGATTGCTTATGCTGATGCAAATTTTGCTAGATGTAAATTAGATAGATAAAGCACAACCAGAACATGTCAATTCTTAGGTCCTGCACTTGTCTCTTGGTCTTCCAAGAAACAAAACTCGGTTGCACTAACTATAACTAAAGCCGAATACATAGCTACGAGTGCATGTTGTGCACAAGTTATATGGATAAAAAATACTTTAGAGGATTATAAGATTCACCTTAAGAACATTCCTATAAAATATGATAACACAAGTGCAATATGTTTAACAAAAAATCTCATTCAACACTCTAGTACTAAACATATTGATATTTGGCATCATTTCATAAGAGATAATGTTAATAATCATGATGTAATCTTGGAATTCATTGATACAAAATAACAATCGGTCGATATCTATGCAAAACCCTTAAATGAAGAATAATTTGATTTCATTTAAAGAGAGGTAGGCATGTTAAATTGTCCGAATGCATGAGCTTGTTGTATTTCTTTTCTGGACTATCTTTCTCTTAATGTATTTCATGAATGGACCTTTGTTAATTCATGAAAAGATAAAAACGAAGCATGATTTAATGAAACTCATTTATTGTTTGAATTCATGAATGGACTATCAAACATAAATCAAGTCTATTACTAAATCAAATCCGTTACATACTAAATTAAATTGCCATTCTTGCAAGTGATCATTACACATTAAAAATTCATAAACATTAATCCTTCTCTTGTTAAAATTGAAGCATGATTTAATGAAACTCATTTATTATTTTGAATTTGACTTGGTTCTTTGTTTACCCTTCTTCCTTTTCTTGTTCTTTTGACAAAGGAGGAAAGAACTTGTATAACTAAAGAAGAACCAAAAAAGCCCTCGAGTAAAAATGTTTGCTTATTTAAAGTGAAATTATCATTTAAAGTTTTGCTTACCTTCATTTATTGTTTGGATACATTGGTGTGAAACTTACTTGAATTTCTACCATTGAATTATTCTCCTTTTTGTTGATGACAAAGGGGGAGAACTATGGTAAATTGATGATAAATTGGCATGTCTTAGATAAATGCATAAAATGCATACTTGAAATATACTTAAATGTCTTGCAAATGCTTGAAATGTGATTAAATATGATTGGTATCGTCAATATCTTTCATGCTTGGAATATGGCATGATGACATGTAAATGTTTTATTCCCGATATCATGTTTGAATTAGTATCATTTTAATAAATGTCTTTCATTATAATAAGGTATCATGAGCTTAACTTGCTATTTACAATTGATATCTTGCCACAGAATAATGAATTGTTATCTTTTATCAAGAATTGTCACCTTGCTAAATTTCATATTCGAAATTCATAAATGATGATTGATTATCATTGGATTTGAAAATGGATGTCATTCCTTGACATCATTTTGACAAATACGTGGTATCATATTTAGAATTGGTAAATCATGATCAGTATCATGATATGTATGTTGATAAGTTTAAATGAAAATACCTTATCGATGCTTGAAACTCCATCATCAATTAATTGTCATCATCAAAAAAGGGAAGATTATTGAATTTTGATGATTAAATCAATCGAATGTGTCACAACCTGAGTCTAATGAGCCAACTAACCACGGACCAAAATGCTTAAGCGAGAGTTAACATAGTACACTCATCAGACCCATATAAGCCAATCATACACATTGCCCACTTCCGATGTGGGACTAATGGGATGTTACAAAATCTCCAACTCAATTGAGGTTTTTAACCCAGTGGTGGCTCTACGCCCTAATGAGTTCTCGACTCCATCTATGGGTAGCCCTTTCCTACTCGAGCCCTCTCACCCTACCCAAATGCTAGGTCGGCTCTGATACCAAATGTCACGACCCGAGTTTGATGAGACAACTCGCCAATAACTCCATTTTGGTCCTTCAACCACGAAGTTAACGTAGTACACTCATCAGACCCATATAAGCCAATTATACACATTGCCCACTTCCGATGTGGGACTAATGGGATGTTACAATATGTTGAGAAAAGTGTGTAGGATTAACTACAATAGTAGTAAGACATAAAGCAAATGATGTGCCGAAGTCAAGATCGAGATTTCGTTGGTAGTTCGAGAGTTCGTCAAAAGTCCAGACGTTTGTCGAAAGTTTTACCGAGATTAACCGAGAAGTCTAGGAGCTTGCCAAAGAAGGTAGTTAGGATTAGGATATAATCCCACTAACTTAGTTAGGGGCTAATTGGGCCCCTAACAGGGCTGAATTGGGCCAAATTGAACAGCCCATTCAGCACTTGAAATCACGGCGGGCGGTGGCACCGCTTGGGACTCAATCTCCCAAGTGTTTTGGGCTATGGTACCACCCAAACTGGCCGATGGCATCGCCCCTGTCAGGCGGTGGTACCGCCAGAGCTCGGTCTCCGAGCTTTGTCAAGCGGTCGTACCACCCAGACTAAGTGGTGGTGCCACCCAGTGTTAGTCTACAAATGGTAGTACCGCCCAATAATGGCGGTGGTACCCCCAGTATCCCAAAATCTAAGGATGTGATACTTTTTGGCTCTAATTCTAAAGTCATTAGGGCCTATAAATACCCCCACCCTTTTCTGCATGAAAGGGTACGAAAGTGTTAGCATAATCTTGAGTTCTTCGGGTGTTAAAGTGTTGTAAAAGTATAAGAGTCCTCCTCCTCTCTTTCAAAGTGTTGAGATTATTCAAAAGAGGTGTGAGGCTTGTAAAGGTTATCTCCTAAACCTGTGAAAATGAGAAAGTACTGTAAAGAGGTGGTTGGTCTTCACCTATTGAAGAAAGACCAATAGTGGACGCCGGTGACCTCGACGGAGAAGGAATCAAAAGTGGATGTAGGTCACACCGACCGAACCACTATAAATTCTGTTTGCATTTCTATTATTGCTATTTACTTACTTTGCATTAGCTTCACTTCCTTCTTAGTTGGCTTTCACTACCCTTATGATCAAACAAGCCTTCAAGTTATCTTCCAAGATCGTTTTTAACGTACAAAGAATTTTAACCCATCATTTTAATCCGCTACACTAATTCACCCCCCACCCCCCCCCCCCCCCTCCTCTTAGTGCCGCTCTTAATCCTAATGACTATTTAGTAATTGATACAAAATGAGTCTTTAGAAACAAGCAAGATGAATTTGGTATCAAACAAGGCTAGATTAGTGGTCAAAGGTTTTAACCAAGAAAAATGTATCAATTATGAAGACACCTTCGCTCCTATGGCACAATTAGAAGTCATAAGAATGCTCCTTGCATATGCTAGTAGTAATAATTTTTGTTAGGATCAAGAGCACTAAGAGGGGGGGGGGTGGGGGGGAGTGGGGCGTGAGTTAGTACATCGGAAAACTTTCATTGGTTTAAAATGATGTTTGTATGATGAAAGTGTTTTCGATGAAAACCATTTCAGAAAGTTCTCCAATTTAAGATCAAACAAAAGTATAGTTGAAGTAAAGCAACGGAGGCAGTTTACAGTTAAGATAGAGAGTAGAATGTAAATACAAACCGAGATTTAGAGTGGTTCGATCAATCTTGACCTACATCGACTTTTGGCTTCCTCCTCCGATGAGGTCACCGACATCTACTAGAGGCCTTCCTTCAATAGGTGAAGGCCAACCACCCTTTTACAGCTTTACTCCTTTTGACGGGCTTAGTAGACAATCCTTACAGATTTCCACTCCTCTCTTGAATGATCAAAACTTAGAAGAAAAGAGGGAGAAGAACTTCTAGCCTTTTACAACACTTTGAAGCTCTCAAATTCTCATAATAAATGTAAGATTTTGGTGCCCTTTCATTCAGGAAAGGGTAGAGTTTATATAGGTCCCCAACTGGTTTGAATTTGGAGCTCAAAAGTGTTATCTCCCGGATTTTCGGGGTCCTAGCGGTACCATCATCAGAACTAGGTGGTACTACCACCTAACACTGCTTGGAGACTGAGCTTAGACGGTACCATCGCCTGACTTCACTCGGAGACTGAGCTTAGACAGTACCTACTAGTCATAGGTGCCCAACAAGCCAATCACGTGAGTGATGGCACGTGTGACTTGACACAGAATATTTTTACTTATTATATTTTGGCATTTATCACTTTATACTAATTATTATATATATACATATATATATATTGTGATGTCCTTGGATCCATGCAATGAGAATCGAATCATGATGAGATCACAATAATGAGACCGATTCACCTTTAAACATAAATCCTAAATAATCCCGATCATAGGTTACTCGAGAGGGACATCGTGATAACCAGATAGATTGGTATGTTGTATACTCGTCCATATGATGGATGCAGCTGGTCTCATAGCTACTCATGTGGGGACACTAGGGATACAGTACAAGTGCTCATTGGAGAATGAGTTCACTGATTGATCCACTTTTGGAATGCTGGATGGTTGATAATTCCTTATTGTCATATAGCGATTCCATAGTCCTAGTGGTGTATTTGGTCCTTAGACTTGAGACACCAAGGATATCCTGTATGAGTGCTCCACTCATTGATACCAGGCTTATAGGTTTGGATGTCCCAAATCTAGTACAACTGGTCATTGGGAGTGGCAGTCAACCTTATGAGGGCTATTGAGTATCGATAAAGGATCACCCACTCTCGGTGTCATGAGAGAAATATCCCATATGCTATTGCTCAAACAAATCCCTGGCCAGGGTCATTCGGGTTGAGAGAGAAACAGTTCTCCGGGAGAATCCGATTAGAGTGAGACTCGAGTAGAAACCGTATGGGTCTAACAGCACCATGCTCGATATACGGTCTTTGGGATATTAGATGGATAAGGGACTATAGGTACACTGTAACTAAGGACAGACAAGTCCAATGGATTGGATTCCCTTGTATCGTTTGGGGACTACGACGTAGTGGCCTAATACGTCCATAGTCGATGAGTCGAGTGAATTATTATGGAGATAATAATTCACTGAGCCAGAAGGAGTTCTGACAGGTATGACTTATGGCCAACTTGGGCCTAGAGGGTCACACATATATGGTAGACGTTGTGATGAGTAGAGATTCGGATATGAGATATCCGCCGGAGCCTTTGTCTTATTGGATATCCAATAAGCCCTTGAATTATTGGATCCCATGGATGAGATCCAATAAGAGCCCATGAGAGATTATTGGATAGAGATCCACTAATCTAAAAGGCTTGGGTAATTGGATGCAGATCCAATACCCATTAGGGGAGGATCCATTAGGTTTTGACAAGGGACATCTATAAATAGGAGGGATTCAGAGCCTCATAAGCTAGAGCATTTGCTTGCCTCTCTTATTCTCCTCCCCCTCTCCACCTTAGAGCAGGCCTGGAGTTTTAAGGAGCGTCGTCATAGTCCTGCTATGTGGATCACCGCTAGAGAGGACGCTTGACCTCCTTCACCCTCTCCTAAAGATCTGCAAGGAAACAGGGATATACTATCTCCCTAGGTAACACAATCTACTCTATATGCAGTTTTAAGTTTCGCGGATTTTATGCACCAATCTTCGCACAACGACGAACATCTTTTTGGAAAATTAAGGATTTTGTTTTCTTGTTCTTTCGCTGTGCATGTGATGTCACCCCCAAGATTTCCCAACAGTGGTATCAGAGCTAGGTTGTTCGTACGAATGATTGGTTTTAAACTACGTGTGTTGTGTTTTGGAGAAGCTTTTAAGGTCAAAATCGTTGACGCAAAAGCGAGATAGGGCAACTACAATTGCTGCCCCCGATCTGCATGCTTGCAGGGCAGCTGCAGGTAGGCAGCACAAGGGCTGCGTCTACAGAAGCCGACTGGTGGCTTGCTTGTAGCAGGCTTGTAGCCGGCGGGGCTGGCAGCCCGCAGGTGCCCCACCCGCGGTCGCTGCCTACAATGATGCCGGCAGGTAGGGCTACAGGCAAGGCAACCACCTGCATCCGGGCACTGTGCCCACGCGTAAGGGTGACGCCTGTGGGTGCTGGACCCGCAGGCAGAGGCATCGCGGGGCGAGACTAAGGCACCATAGGGCAACGGCGCTTGCGATCGCTGCTCCTATGGGCAAACACCCTCGCAAGGGTGGCCGCCCGGCAGGGCACTACACCCATTGGCATAGCGCTCGCGAGGGCAATGTTGGACGTTCATCGAAATCTCGTTGAAAATTCACCAAGAGTTAGCCAAAAGCTCATCAAAAGATCACTAGGAGTTCGTCGGAAGTTCACTAAGAGTTTGATTGAACAATTGACGTGTCGAACAACTTAGATTATATGTATCGTCATTATTTTATCCTTAACTATCGTAGTTAGGACTTTAATTTGAGTTAGTTTTGGGAAAAATCCTACTAACTCAATTAGAGACCAACTAAGCCCAAAACATGGTTGAATTGGGCCGGTTAGATGGCCCATTTAGCCACACGTCAAGCGGTGACACTACCCAGATAGGTTGGTGGTACCGCTTGAGGCTCAACCTCCTAGGAGGTCTAAGCAGTGGTACCACCGACAGTTAATACTGACAAGCGGTGATACCACCCTATTAGGTGATGGTACCATTAGAGCTCAATCTCCGAGGCTCTGTCAAGTGGCGGTACCATCCAATATCAGTTTGCAGGCAATGGTACCACTACTATCTCGAAAACCTGGGATGAGACACCTTTTTAGCTTCATTTTTAAGCTATTGGGGCCTATAAATACTTCACTCTTTTCTGCATGAAAGATCATAAAAAGTGTAAACAAAAGTCTTGAGATTTGGTTGTAAATTGTTAGAAATGAGTCGGCACTAAGAGGGGGGGTTGAATTAGTGCAGTGGATAAAATCACGTCGATTCGAAAAATTCATTTCGATTAAACCCTTTTCGTAAAGATGCTTGAATTGAAAACGTATGGAAGAGTATAGCAAGTAAGGAAGTTTGCAGTTAAAGTAAATTTCTCAAAAGAAATACAAATCGAGTTTATAGTGGTTCGGTCGTCGTGACCTACATCCACTCTCGATTCCTAAATATGCACACTAGCAATTTTTTTTGCTTCTTCTTCAATTATGTAAGCAAGCAAACTTTATCTCCCCCTTTGTCATTATCAAATAGAAGGGAAGAATATAATTTTGTATTTCTTTTTTCGTTTACAATAATTTTCTAAGCATTACAAAGATAGATAATTATTTTAAAGTATAATTTCATAAAATGATAAATGTTGACTTTCACATCATTTCATCAAAATATCATAGTATTGCATGTATCATTCCAAATCATAAATATTTTAAATCATGAGTATTTAATGCATAATTTCATATCGTCGCATAAAGAATATCAAGAAAAATTAACTGGGCGATGAGATAAACATTTCAAGGAATTGTACATAAAAATCATATCATGAAAGTTAAAATATCAAAGATCATAAAGAATTAAGTCATGAATACTAAATTGTTAGAATCAAGAGCACTAAGAGGGGGGGGGGGGTGAATTAGTGCAGCGGAAAACTTTCGACGATTAAAAAGGTGTTTGTACGATAAAAGCGATTTCGGTAGAAAAGCTGATTCATAAATTTCTTGAACTTGTAATCAAGCAAGATGTAGTTAAAAGAAATCTATGAAGGCAGTTTGCAGTTATGATCAAAGTTAAAATGTAAGCGCAAACTGAAATATGATGTTCGTACGATAAATCTGATTTACGTCTAAACGCCGAACCGGAAAATACTGAACTTTAAAACACGATCGTAAATGTGCAGAAGGCAATAAGCTATTGAGGAGGTTTGCAGTAAGGATAAGATGCTCAAAGTAAATGCAAACCGAGATTTAGAGTGGTTCGGTCAATCTTGACCTACATCCACTTTTGGCTTCCTCCACCGACGAGGTCACCGACGTCTACTAGAGGCCTTCCTTCAATAGGCGAAGGCCAACAACCCTTTTACAGTTTCACTCCTTTTGACGGGCTTAGGAGATAACCCTTACAGAATTTTCTCTCCTCTCTTTAAAGATCAGAACTTGGAAGAAAAGAGGGAGAAGGACTTTTGGCCTTTACAACAATTTTGAGCTCTAAAAATCATAGAATAAGATCAGGATTTCGGTGTGTTTTTGGTGCTCTTTCAGTGCTGAAAGGGTGGGGTATTTATAGGCCCCAACCCAGTTTGAATTTCGAGCTCAAAATTATCAATTCTCGAAATTTCGGGATCTGACGGTTGCACCTCCTGACTGAGGTAGTTGCACCGCCTAGCAGAGCTCGAAGACTGAGCCTCTGGGCGGTGCCACCTCCTGTCAGGGGCGGTTGCACCTCCTGCCAACGCACGAAGACCGAGCTCAAGCGGTGCCACCGCTTGACTGAGGCGGTTGCACCGCCCAATCTCGCTCGGAGACTGAGCCCAGGCGGTGCCACCGCCTGGCAGAAATCAGGGTCCGAATGGGTTGATCCATTCGGCCCAATTTGGGTTTTTCAGGGGCCCAATTGCCCCAAGATTAAGTTAATGGGATCACCTCCCATTTCCAACTTAATCATTGTGCTAACTATGATATTTCCTAAGACATTTACTGCAACTTGCTCCGGTGCGTCAATAGCTTATTCCGACGAGCTTCCGGCGAACTTCCGTCGATCATCCGATGAACCCTCGGTGATGCTCTTGCGGACTTCCGGCAAACTCCTGGACTTGCGACGATCCACTTGGCGAGTTCCGACGAGCTTCTTTGGCAAGCTCATGGACTTCTCGGATTTATTCCCGTAGAACCTCTGACGACTGTCCGAACTTCCGTCGAACTCTCGAACTCCCAACATGATCATTGTCTTGATTCCGGCACAACTCCTGCTGCATATCTTACTTTCATCGTAGTTAATCCTGTACACTTATCTCAACATATAGATTAGATAACAAATGACAATTGACTTCATCATCAAAATCCGAGATTCAACATAAATGACATAATTTATCTTGAGAAATCTCCCTTTTAGTAAATAACAAAAAGAAACATGGGAGTTCAAAAACAAGATCTTGATTCATATCAAAATTTCAAGTATCAATATCGAGAATTTAAGATCATGATATAGATAAAGACATTCTTATAGCAAAAAAGTGTCATAAGAGAACACATCTCGATTCATGTATAATATCTCTCAATTCATTATAAATCATAAAAATTATAATTCTAAACAATCATGATTCATTTTGATAGTAGATGGCAAAAAGAAACATTAAGGATAAAAGATCTCAATTTATATAGGGTAAATCTCGAAGTTACAAATCTGAAAGAATCAAGATAAAGCTCATTCAAATTCAAATCGTCAAATCAAAATCATTTTCAAGAGATTCACAAAGGCATAATATACATGGATTCATTAATATTTTATCGAAAAATCAATAGAGATGGAAAATGTATTCCCCTTTTCTGTGTGTTTCATTTTAAGTGATTGATTTCATATAAGAATGCTTAAAGTTTTTCGTATGAAATCTATACATCACAATTTAAAATCAAAAGAGCAAATCTTATTACAGAAATCATCAAGATCAATAAACCATAATTTACCCAAAAATCATCATTACTTCAAATGATCAAGCATAATTTAAATATAAAATCGTCAAGCATGATACTTACATTATTTCATATAAGCATGCCTTTTTCATTTATGCCAAATCAAAATATGCATCATTTTTAAAACCAAAAAAGTAACTTTCATTACGGTACAAACCGATAAGCCATAAATCACAAAAATCATCATGCATAATTTTGAAATATAAATTTATTAAGCATGATCATTATGTATAAAATAAAATCATCAATTATGGTATCAAAAAATTTAATATTTTCATTACATCATTAAACATATAATTTGTTGAATCTCGGATTTTGATGATGAAGTCAATTGTCATTTGTTGTCTAATATATGTGTTGAGATAAGTGTACAGGATTAACTACGATGAAAGTTAGACATGCAGCAGGAGTTGCGCCGGAGTCATGACAATGATCACGTTGGGAGTTCGAGAGCTCGACGAAAGTTCGGACAGTCGTCGGAGGTTCTACGGGAATAAATCCGAGAAGTCCATAAGCTTGCCAAAAGAAGCTCGTTGGAACTCGCCAAGTGGATCGTCGCAAGTCCAGGAGTTTGCCGGAAGTCCGGAGGAGCATCACCGAGGGTTCATCGGATGATCGACGGAAGTTCGCCGGAAACTCATCGGAAGAAGCGATTGACGCAACGGAGCAAGCTGCAAAAATTGTCTTAGGATTTATCGTAGTTAGTAACAATGATTAAGTTGGAAATGGGAGGTGATCCCATTAGCTTAATCTTGGGGCAATTGGGCCCCTGAAAAACCCAAATTGGGCCTAATGGATCTACCCATTCGGACCCTGATTGCTGTGGGAGGTGCAACCGCCCCAGCCAGGAGGTAGCACCGCCTGGGCTCAGTCTCTGAGCGAGACTGGGCGGTGCAACCTCCCCTGATAGTAGGTAGCACCGCCTGAGCTCGGTCTTCGAGCTCTGGCAAAGAGGTGCAACCGCCCCTGACAGAGGTGGCACCGCCTAGCGGCTCAGTCTTCGAGCTCTGCCAGGCAGTGCAATCACCCCAATCAGGAGGTGCAACCGCCTGATCCCGAAATTCCAAAAATTGACAGTTTTGAGCTCCAAATTTGAACTGGGTTGGGGCCTATAAATACCCCACCCATTCAGCACTGAAAGGGAGCAACTTACACTCGAAATCTTGATCTCTTTCTGTGATTCTTAGAGCTCAAAATTATTGTAAAGGCCAAAAGTTCTCCCTCTGTTCTTCAAAGTTTTGAGTTGTAAAGAGAGGAGAGAAAATTTCTGTAAGGGTTGTCTCCTAAGCCCGTCAAAATGAGTGAAACTGTAAGAGGGTGGTTGGCCTTCACCTATTGAAGGAAGGCCTCTAGTTGACGTCGGTGACCTCGTCGGTGGAGGAAGCCAAAAGTGGAGTAGGTCAAGATTGACCAAACCACTCTAAATCTCGGTTTGCATTTACTTTGAGCATTTTATCTTTACTGCAAACCTCCTAAATAGCTATTGCCTTCTACACTTTTACGAACGAGTTTCTAAGTTCAGAGCTTTCTGAATCTGCGTTTAGACGTAAATCGGCTTTTTCATACGATCATTACATTTCAGTTTACGTTTACGTTTTGATTTCAATCATAACTGCAAACTGCCTTCTACACATTTATAAAACATATCTCAAAGTTCAGTATCTTCAAAATTGGCATTTAGACGTAAACCGGTTTTATCGTACGAACGTTGCATTTCAGTTTGCGCTTGCATTCTGATTTTCATCATAAACTGCAAACTGCCTTCGTAGATTTACTTTAACGTCATCTCATATAATCTTAAGTTAAAGTAATCTTAGAATCGGCTTTTACATCGAAATCGTTTTTATCAAACGAATGCAGTTTTCGAAGTTTTAATAGTTGAAAGATTTCCGCTGCACTAATTCACCCCCCCCCCCCCCCCCCTCTTAGTGCTCTTGATCCTAACAATTGGTATCAGAGCAGGGTTAACTCTCTAACGGATTAAAACTCAAGAGAGATGGCATATGTCGGAAACCAAGAGGGCCATTCTATTACACGTCCACCCATGTTCAGTGGGATGGACTACACCTATTGGAAGACCCGAATGAGGATCTTTCTTATTTCTATGGATTTTGAACTTTTGAATCTTGTTGAAAATGGATTTTTGAAGTCTTCTCTTCCAATGATCGATTGGAATGAATTGGAGAAGAAGGCTTTCGCTCTTAATGCAAAGGCTATGAATGCCTTATTTTGTGCACTTGATAAAAACGAGTTTAACCGTGTTTCAACTTGTGAAACTGCATTTGATATTTGGCACACACTCGAAGTGACTCACGAAGGCACAAGTAGAGTGAAAGAGTCAAAAATCAATCTTCTGTTACATTCTTTCGAACTTTTCAGGATGAAACCGAGTGAAACCATTGGCGACATGTTTACCCGTTTCACGGATGTCGTCAACGGTCTAAAAGGACTCGGAAAAAGTTTTTCGGATTTTGAGCTCGTAAATAAGATTCTAAGATCCCTTCCTAAAAGTTGGGATCCTAAAGTCACTGCTATTCAAGAGGCAAAAGATCTGCACAACTTTCCTCTTGAAGAACTAATCGGGTCATTAATGACCTACAAGATGACTTGCAAAGCTCATGAAGAGCAAGAAGACATCCTTCCAAAGAACAGGAAGGATATGGCACTTAAAACTTCAGAAGACCACTTGAGAGAAAACTCAAGTGATGAGGACTGTGACGATGACTTGGCACTTCTAACAAGAAAATTTAAAAAGTTCGTTAAAAGAAACAAGTTTAAGAATGACACAAAAAACAAACTTGAACCCAAGAAGGACCAAGTTATTTGCTATGAGTGCAAAAAGCCGGGACACTACAAGAGTGATTGTCCCCAAGTCAAAAAGAGAACATCAAAGAAGAAGGCGCTCAAAGCAACATGGGATGATTCGAGCGCGTCCGAAGAAGAGGAGTCCAACACCAAGCAAGTTGCTCATTACGCCTTAATGGCCATCGAAGAGAAGGTAACGAATTTAATAGATGCAGCTTTATCTTTCGATGAATTATTAAATGCCTTCCATGACTTATTTGATTAATGCAATATTATCAATAGAAAATACAAATTGCTAAAAAAGGAGCATGATAGTCTTACTTGTAATTTTGATAAGTTAAAAATTGAATGTCATGATAGTTTAAATTCATGCATCAAATGTCATGATCTAGAAACTCTCCAAAAAGAAAACTTGCTACTTAAGGACACCTTGAAGAAATTCGAGTTTGGTAGCAAGTCATTGAACATGATCCTTGCAAACAAGGGTCACGTTCCCAAAAGAAGTGGAATTGGATTTGTGAGAAGTTCTCACCAAAATCCAACCACCTTCATAAAAGGCACCATCTTACATGTTCGACACCAAAACAAATGCAACTTTTGTTGCAAATTTGGACACAAGACGCATTATTGTCCATTCAAGAAAATTAGTCCAAACAAATTGATTTGGGTTCCTAAAGGAACCATGATAAATTCTATGCAACATGATAGACAATGTAGATCTATTTGTGAGGCACCCAAAAGCAAATGGGTACCTAAAAATCATCCCTTCCTGTAAAAACATTAAAAACATACAAATTTTAGGCTGGAGCAAGAAATAATAAAAATTTTAGGCTGGGTACCAAAATCCAACTCACTCCCTTCCCTCCTCTACTCTTCCAAGCCTCCTCCATCCCCATTTCTCCCCTCTTAGCATCCCAAATACCCCTCATTTCGAAGCAAAACATCAACAATCCTTCCCTCTCTTGAAGATTTCACTAAGGTACTCTCTAAGAAGCCCTTAAACTCTATTTTTTTATTCATTTACTCTTGCTCATCACTATTCTTCTAAACAGCAGTAGTTATGGGATCTAGAAGATCCTCAAGGGACAAAGGAAAGAGGAGATTAGTAGAAGATTTTGATCTCACCCTTTTCAATTCAAAATACCATGTTGAAAAATTTTCCTCTTTCGAACTTAGGAGTGTCAATAAGGGAAAATACGTAGATTTAAATGAACTAAGAGACTTAGAGACAATCCAATGGTTTGCAAACTTAGATCCACTTCCAATTTTGTAAATTAACGAACCCATCTATCCAAGACTTGTTAGATTGTTTTACAACAACATACAAATAGATGAAGAAGAAAGAATGTCCACCTATCTTTTAGGACAACATATCTCAATTACGGATAGATTCATTTGCGACATGATAGGCATTCCCATGAAAAGTATAGGACTTTACTTTAGAGGATCATGGGATGATGAAACTATTGGAACAACATATGTTGAAGCCTTAGGAACAATTTTTGTCAATCCCAACTTAGCATTTGTTCCTAAAAGTTGTGAACATCTACTGCCTCTAAACACTAAGGTACTTCATCATATCCTAACTAGCATCATTCGCCCTAAATAATACCATCATGATGAAGTAAGCCAATTAGAATTAGGAACTATGTATTTGATCATGAAAGGACATGACATCTGTCTTGGTTATCTTATCCAACAAAACATGTTAGAACTATCTAAGAAAGACATAATGCTCCCATATGGTGGTATAATAACTAGAATAATAAAAGCCTACGATATTCTAATACCACCGGAAGAAGAAATAATAAAAGTAGATAGATTTAGCATAATAAATAAAAATCTACTTCACCGATTAAGATATTTTTATAGAAACGGTAACTGGGTTAGAATGCCAAGAAGAACTGATCCCCCTCAACCTGAACCAGAACCGGAAACACCAGTCTTTAGGAGTACCCAATCTCCTCCGATCTGTCCCTTAAGGAAACACATCCATTTGAGCAAACTCATACATCATCTGTCGAAGATATTGGGATTCGGATGGATCGATTCGAACAAAGACAAGAATGGCTTGAACAACGACAAGATTAAATCCTATCTGAGCTGCAGCAAATTCATCGTCAATTTGACTCCTTGTTTAGGCACTTTAATTTTCCACCTCATGAATGAGCTTGTATGAACACAATCATCTGTTGTTATTGTAAACTCTTATGTTACTCACCATGATGTGCTTTGACTTAATCCTTGATATGGTTACCTGATATATTTTGAGCATATGTAGAGTTGTAAACATCTATCTGGTAAATATATGCCTTATGCCTTGTGGTAAATATAAACTAAATGGTTATCTCGGATTTTATATTGAAACTAAAAGTTTTGAAAACCTTGTGCTTTGATTTTCATGATAAATATAGTTTGAAAAAGTGATATACCAATGCAGTTGATAAGTCATTGTCATTGATACTAAACATCAACTAGCTGACATGTTTGATTTCATAAGAACAATTTGATTTCATAAGAAGAGAATTAGGAATGTGATGTGTCCGAATAGATAAACTAGTTAAAATTCTCTTTCAGACTTTATTGAATAATCAAATCACTTGACTGCCATTACATGCCTAAATAACATGTTGGAAATTATGTGTATTTGAAAATATGTAGCATAGTCTTGTCCGAATGCATGAAAGAGTTAATTTCATTTTCGGATTCGCTTAACAATTGGAATGCTAAAAATCGGATTTTCTCGTACACTCTTATGAAAAATATTTTTCTGAAATGGATTTGATGAAATGATTCCATCTTGAAATATGGATGATAGTATTTCTATTTACAAAAAGTTGTTTCACATATCTTAACTCAAAGCAAACTCACAAATAGCATGAATCAAAGCAATCAACATATCATGTTTTCCTTTATGTGCTTGAACAATTAATTTCCTATCATTTACTATTGGAAATAACATGAATCAAGTAAAGGCATGAAACAATCATCGCACTTATACTCAAAATTTACTTGTATTGTTCTCCTAATATCACAACTACCATGCTTTTTTGTTGATAACAAAGGGGGAGAAATATATGAATTGATGCTATAAACACTGATGCTATAATTATGCCATGCTTGCATCACCAAGAGATATATGAATAAATGCTATGATTTGCATTATGCCTTGTATCGTGTCAAGATATCAAACAAAAACTTGCATCGTAATTTTACGAGTTGATATCTTACCGTGTGATGAAATGCAATACTTGCTAAAATATTTGAAATGTGTACTTGAAATGTGTACATCATGTAATGATATCAAAATCATACTTCACAGTTTTACATGCTGATATCTTTCAATATGATGAATTGCTTCAATTACCATCATTCAAACTTGTAATGTAAAATTTGAAAATGAATGTCAAGCCTTGACATCATCTTCAGAGAGATACATCATGATAGGAATCATGATGGGAATATTGATAAGTTTAAATAATTTTAACTTATGTCTCTTGAATTATTAAGGTTTTGAATTTAAGAATGACTTATCTCAAGTATGGCATATAGACAGGGGGAGTTAAGGTTAACTCCATTATCAATTGATTGTCATCATCAAAAAGGGGGAGATTGTTGAATCTCGGATTTTGATGATGAAGTCAATTGTCATTTGTTGTCTAATCTATGTGTTGAGATAAGTGTGCAGGATTAACTACGATGAAAGTTAGACATGCAGCAGGAGTTGCGCCGGAGTCATGACAATGATCACGTTGGGAGTTCGAGAGCTCAACGGAAGTTCGGACAGTCGTCGGAGGTTCTGCTGGAACAAATCCGAGAAGTCCATAAGCTTGCCAAAAGAAGCTCGTCGGAACTCGCCAAGTGGATCGTCCAAGTCCAGGAGTTTGTCGGAAGTCCGCAGGAGCATCACAGAGGGTTCATCGGATGATCGACGAAAGTTCGCCGGAAACTCGTCGGAAGAAGCGATTGACGCACCGAAGCAAGCTGCAGAAATTGTCTTAGGATTTATCATAGTTAGCACAATGATTAAGTTGAAAATGGGAGGTGATCCCATTAGCTTAATCTTGGGGCAATTGGGCCCTTGAAAAACCCAAATTGGGCCGAATGGATCTACCCATTCGGACCCTGATTGCTGTGGGAGGTGCAACCGCCCAAGCCAGGAGGTAGCACCGCCTGGGCTAAGTCTCCCAGGGAGACTGGGTGGTGCAACCGCCCCAGCCAGGAGGTAGCACCGCCTGGGCTTAGTCTCCGAGCGAGACTGGGCGGTGCAACCTCCCTTGACAGGAGGTAGCACCGCCTGAGCTCGGTCTTCGAGCTCTAGCAGGCGGTGCAACCGCCCCAGTCAAGAGGTGCAACCGCTTGAGCTCGGTCTTCGAGCTCTGGCAGAGAGGTGCAACCGCCCCTGACAAAGGTGGCACCGCCCAGAGGCTCAGTCTTCGAGCTCTGCCAAGCGGTGCAACCGCCCCAGTCAGGAGGTGCAACCGCCTGATCCCGGAATTCCGGGAATTGACAGTTTTGAACTCCAAATTTGAACTGGATTGGGGCCTATAAATACCCCACCCATTCAGCACTAAAAGGGAGCAACTTACACTCGAAATCTTGATCTCTTTCTGTGATTCTTAGAGCTCAAAATTGTTGTAAAGGCCAAAAGTTCTCCTCCCTCTATTCTTCAAAATTTTGAGTTGTAAAGAGAGGAGAGAAAATTTCTGTAAGGGTTGTCTCCTAAGCCCGTCAAAAGGAGTGAAACTGTAAGAGGGTGGTTGGCCTTCGCCTATTGAAGGAAGGCCTCTAGTTGACGTCGGTGACCTCGTCGGTGGAGGAAGCCAAAAGTGGAGTAGGTCAAGATTGACCGAACCACTCTAAATCTCGGTTTGCATTTACTTTGAGCATTTTATCTTTACTGCAAACCTCCTAAATAGCTACTGCCTTCTGTGCTTTTATGAACGAGTTTCTAAGTTCAGAGCTTTCCGAATATGCGTTTAGTACGAAAAATCAGCTTTTTCGTACGATCATTACATTTCAGTTTACGTTTACGTTTTGATTTCAATCATAACTGCAAACTGCCTTCTACGCATTTATAAAACATATCTCAAAGTTCAGTATCTTCAAAATTGGCATTTAGACGTAAACCGGTTTTATCGTACGAATGTCGCATTTCAGTTTGCGCTTGCATTCTGATTTTCATCATAAACTGCAAACTGCCTTCGTAGATTTACTTTAATGTAATCTCGCTTAATCATAAGTTAAAGTAATCTTAGAATCAGCTTTTACATCGAAATCGTTTTTATCAAACGAACGCAGCTTTCAAAGTTTGAATAGTTGAAAGATTTCCGTTGCACTAATTCACCCCCCCCCCCCCCCCCTCTTAGTGCTCTTGATCGTAACATAATTTTCATAATCACTTTCAAAATTAGCTAGAAAAAGAAAAGCATGATCCTCTTCTTTTTTTTTACATTTTATATACTAATTTAAAAACAACATATGAAATGTATCAAGTAATTTCAAAATAAATTAAGGAGGTTTCGGGTGAGTCATTTACCTCATCGTCGAGAGCCATTAAGGCGAAGTTCGTCGTTTCATCTTCATCGGTTTATTCCTCGTCATCGGATGAGCTCGATTCATCCCAAAGTGCTTCCTTCTTCTTGCGTTTATAACAAGTAGTTGTGTTCCTTTAAGTTTATTTTTGTTCTTTGATTATTGTTTTAAAATCTTTTTAAGCTTTATTGTGAGAAGTTCAAGTTCATCATCACTTGAGCTTTCGCTCAAGTGGTCCTTTTTTGTTCTAAGTGTAAAATCCTTCCTGTTCTTTGTAGAGTTGTCCTTGAGTTATTCATGTGCATTGTACGTCATTTTATAGGTCATCAAAAACCCTATAAGTTCTTCAATCGAAAAATGGTTCAAATCTTTTGATTCTTGTATTGTCATTACTTTCGAATCTCAATTTTTAAAAAGTGATCATAAAACTTTATTCACAAGTTTAAATTTGAAAAACTTTTACGAAGAGCTTTTAGACTATTGGCGATATCCGTAAAATGGGTGTACATGTCTCCAATACTCTCACTTGGTTCCATTCGAAATAATTCAAAATCATGTATCAAAAGATTTATTCTAGAATCTTTTACTCTACTAGTGTCTTCATGTGTGATTTCAAGAGTGTGTCATATATCGAAAGTTGTTTCACAAGTAGAAACCTGATTAAACTTAGTTTTATCCAAAGCGCAAAATAAGGCATTCATAGCCTTTGCATTTAAAGAGAAAGTCTTCTTTTCTAACTCATTCCAATTATTTATTGGAAGAGAAGACTTTTGAAAATCAAATTCGACTATATTCTATAAATCGAGATTCAACGAAAGCAAAAAAACTCTTATTCGAGTTTTTTAATATGTATAGTTTGTCCCATTGAACATGGGAGGACGAATGAGAGAGTGACCCTCTTGAAAGCCGAAAATAGCCATTTCTTTTTGGGTGTTAAACCAAATGAGAAAAATATAACTCTGATACTAACTATTAGGAACGAGGCAGCACTAAGAGGGGGGGGGGGTGAATTAGTGCAGCAGATAAAATCACGTCGGTTCGAAAAACTCATTTCGATTAAACCCTTTTCGTAAAGATGCTTGAATTGAAAGCGTACAGAAGAGTATAGCAAATAAGGAAGTTTGCAGTTAAAGTAAATTGCTCAAAAGAAATGTAAACCGAGTTTATAGCAGTTCGATCGTCGTGACCTACATCCACTCCCGATTCCTCTTCCGTCAAGGCCACCGGCATCCACTAACGGTCTTCCTTCAATGGGTGAAGACCAACTACCCTTTTGCACCCCTCTTCTCCTTTTCATAGGTTTAGGAGATAACCTTTTACAAGCACTCACTTCTCCTAAACAGAATTCTAAACTTAGATCAGAGGAGGGGATCTCTCAAGTGATTGCAACAGTGTTTTCCCACTTTTAAGCTCTCTGTGCTTATGTGTGTTAACCAA
The DNA here is from genome assembly GCF_036884655.1 of Musa acuminata AAA Group. Classification (NCBI taxonomy): domain Eukaryota; kingdom Viridiplantae; phylum Streptophyta; class Magnoliopsida; order Zingiberales; family Musaceae; genus Musa; species Musa acuminata. Next base: position 31,432,326 of record NC_088327.1, read on the forward strand.
GGATGAGAGGGGTATTTATAGGCCTTAAGTTGATTCAAACTTAGAGCCTAAAAAGGTCTTATCCCGGGTTTCTCGGGTCCTAGCGGTACCACAGCCTATGCTGGGCGGTACCACCGCCTACAACACTAACACTAGCGAGACCACCGCCCAGTCTAGCGAGACCACCGCCCAGTCTAGCAGTACCACCACTTAGAAGATTGTGTCTAGGCAGTATCACTGCCCAAACTTGCGGTACCACTGCTTGACATTGCCATTGGGTGGTACCACTATCTGATATAGTCTCGGAGATTGTGCCACGATAATACCACATATTGAGTCATTGTTTAGGCCTTTCATTAGGCCCAACATAGTCCATACATGTGCCCAACTGGCCCCTAACTGGGTTAGCCCAATTCCAATCCTAATTATATGCTAACTATGAAATTTAAGACATTTACTAAGCTAAACAAGTCCGTAAGTCTAGGTTTCTTCCGGCGATCTTCTGGCGAACTTTCGACGATCTCTCGGTAATGTTCCAGCGGAGTCTCGGCAAGCTCCTGGACTTCACAATGATCTTCTTGGTGAGTTCCGATGAGCTTCTTCGGTAAGCTCCTAGTCTTCTTGGTCAATTCCGACAGAACTTCCGATGAACGTCCGGACTTCCGATGAACTCTCAAACTCCCAACGAAATCACTTTCTTGACTCCAGGACTTTATTTTGCTTTATGCCTTGATCACTATCGTAGTTAATCCTGCAAAAATAAAATCTACTTCGATATAGATAATTAATACTAAGCTAATCAAATATTGTCCAATATGTCATTGGTTCATTGACGCTTCATCTGATTATTCGACGCATCGTCCTCTCTTGCGGCCTATTGCTCAATCAGCTAGTTGACCTTCACAACTCCAATTTCCTTAGCACATTATCCACTTTTCTTAGCTTGATGCCCGAACTCATAGCCCGAAGCCTTCTGTCGATACGTCGACCAATCCTTCGGCTCGACATCTAATCTTCTGACATGTTTTTCTCCGGCCCAACATGATTCTTCCTACTTTAATTGTCTCTCACTGATCAAAGCATCTTGTGTTACTCAAAATGCAGATCAAATCATAAACCCTATCAATTGGTTTCATCATTAAAATTTGATATTTAACATAAATATGTTGAAAAGATACTAAGTGTCCTCCTCCTCCTTAAGTCTTATGATCAATCTAAAAGAGGTGTGAGGATTATAAAAAGTTGTCTCCTAAACCTATAAAAAAGAAAAAGTATTGTAAGAGGGTGGTTGGTCTTCACCTATTAAAAGAAGATCGTTAGTGGATGCCGGTAGCCTCAACGAAGGTGGAATCGAAAGTGGATCTAAGTTACGACAACCAAACTACTATAAATTCAATGTGCTTTCTTTCTATACCATTTCTTTCATACGTTATATTCTCATCACTCACTAATTTACTTGCTAATTGCCCTCAATCACTTACGAATGTTTTTAAGTTTAAACGCTTTTTCGGATATAAGCTTTATCAAACAAATCTTTGGATCAATTTCGTTTTTATCAAAAGCACTAATCCACCACCCCTAGTGCCAACTTGATCCTAACAATAATAACATTCTAATGAGTAGTATCTATACCTTTTGTAAACATAGTATTGTATTTTAGATCTTTTAGAATTTCTACCACGTCTATGGCCTTGGCTAGGTCCTCAACTATAACCTTGACCTCTTTAGTTAAAATTTTCTCTATCACCTTCATTATTTTGAGATTCTTGATTAGTTTAATTTCTATCATCTCTTCCTTTTTGTCTATGACCGCTTCCCTCTTTGAGATTTTGATTTATCTTTATTTTCAAGAATAAACTTGATTTCTAGTGCTTGCTCTATATATTTTTCTTCTCTTTTTCGAAGTCTTTATTGATGAACTTGAAGAGAACTCATTAGTTGTTCTAAAGATATTTGTTCCAAATCTTTAGACTCTTCAATCGCTATAATAATAAAATCAAACTTTGGATCTAGATATCTTAGTAATATTTTATTACTCTTTGATCACTTATTTGTTCACTATTTTATCTCATTTGATGAACAATAGAAATAGTATTAGAAGTACTCAGAAATATACTTAGAAATACCTTATTGTAATTTTTCAAACTCAGCTTGTAAAACTTGTAGACAAAACTTTTTAATCTTATCCACACTACCAAATGCTTTTCGAAGCATTTCCCAAGACTCTTTATAAGTATTTGCTGGAGCGATGTTCTAGAATAATGTATCATCAAGCCCTTGGTAGATCATGAATAAAGTTTTTTTTCTCCTTCTTCCTTTTATCTTTGAGTTGTTTTCTTGCTTCTACATTCATTGCTCCTACTTCTACTGGACTTAATTCAGCAAATCCATCTTCAACGATCTCCGATACATCTTAGGAGCCTAGAAGAACCTTCATTTGAATATATCATATATCATAATTTTCTTTTATCTGATGGGGATATAAAGAGGAATAACCTTTGTATATGAACAAATACTAGAAGACCATAATACGCAGCGGAATTAAATAGAAACATAATCAAACAGAACACCAAGATATACGTGGAAAACCCCTTCAATGTGAAGAGTAAAAACCACGGGGCAAACTAGAGATAATCCACTATGAGAATAATGAATATACAAATCTCAATCTCTTGCCCTAAACCCTAGCAACAACCACAAGAGAATAACTGGGATACAAGGATCACGTCACTACCCACAATATCTAAAACCTCCCCAAGTAATCACAGCAAGAGTCTACTGTAGATTTGATCTAACCTGAGATGAGAACACTGCTAGATGATTGAGAACAGTCTCTCTGCATTGTCCTTGTCTTCTTCCCTTTCTTTCTCTTCCTTTTCTGCCTTGTTCTCCTTCTTCTCTTTGGAATCCCGTGGCCATCAAGATCTGCCTCGTTGTTGCCTTTTTATAGCCTTTTTCTACTTCTAAAACGCAGCTACCACACCCCCCTAATCTTAATTAGGGTTAGGTTAAGAGGGGGTGTGGGCTGTGGGCTGTGAGCTGCCCTAGCCCACATGGGCTGAATATGGGCTATCAGCCCAACAACCTCCCCCTTCAGCCCATAAGGGAGGCTGTCCCATGACTCATCAATGTGAAGCCATGCCGACCAGCTGTAGGCATATCTCCTGTCTTTCTTTTGGTAAGGTCTTCGTCAACATGTCTGCTCCGTTGTCATCTGTATGAATTTTCTGAAGCTGCAACTGCTTCTCTTCAAATACATTTCGAATCCAGTGGTATCTAACATCTATATGCTTTGATTTGGAATGAAACATTAGGTTCTTACACAAATGGATGGCACTCTGGCTGTCACAATGCACCACATAATTTTTCTATTTCAGCCCCAATTCTTGTAAGAATTCTTTCATCCATAACATTTCTTTGCATACCTCTATAGCAGTAATATATTCTGCTTCTGTGGTAGAGAGAGCAATACACCTTTGTAACTTGGATTGCCATGACACAGCTCCCCCTGCAAAAGTAAGTACATAACCTGAAGTAGACTTTCTCGTATCTATATCTCTTGCTATATCTGCATCTGTGTAACTTGTCAACACATGCGGTCCACCTCCAAAGCTTAAACAAACCTTAGAGCTCCCTCTAAGATATCTAAAAATCCATTTCACTACTACCCAGTGCTCTTTGCCTGGATTTGCAAGAAATCTGCTAGTAACACCCACTGCATATGCGATGTCCAGCCTCGTACATACCATTGCATACATTAAACTTCCAACTGTTGAAGCATAAGGAACCTTTTGCATTTTCTCCTTCTCCTCATCACTTGACGGACTCTGTTCTGAGCACAAATTGAAGTGACCTACAAGAGGAGAACCAACTGGTTTTGCGTTGCTCATACTGAATCTTTCTAATACCTTCTCGATGTATTTCTCCTGTGACAACCAAATCTTCTTGTTTTTCCTGTCACGGGAAATCTGCATGCCTAGTATTTGCTTTGCTGGCCCCATGTCCTTCATTGCAAAAGACTCACTCAGTTCCTTCTTCAACCTGTCAATTTTAGACATATCTTTCCCAAGAATAAGCATGTCATCAACATAAAGTAAGAGAATAATAAAATCCTCACCAAACCATTTGATGTACACACAATGATCTGAAGCCGTTCTTTTGTATCCATTTTCTATCATAAATGAATCAAACTTTCTGTACCACTATCTTGGAGCTTGCTTTAGCCCATACAAGCTCTTCTTCAACTTGCAAACAAAATTATCTTTACCTTTGACTTTGAAGCCTTCTGGTTACTCCATATAAATTTCCTCCTCCAAATCACCATAAAGGAAAGCTGTCTTCACATCTAACTGCTCAACCTCTAAGTCCTAGCTAGCAGCAATATCAAGAGCAACACGAATAGAAGACATTTTAACAACAGGAGAGAAAATCTCTTCAAAGTCAATACCTTTCTTTTGACCAAAGCCTTTCACAACCAATCTAGCTTTGTACTTTGGTTGAGAACAATATTCTTAAGTTTTCAACCTAAAAACCCACTTGTTCTTCAAGGCCTTCATTCCATTTGGTAGCAGCACCAAATTATAAGTGTGGTTCTTCTGAAGAGCATCCATCTCTTCCTGCATAGCAACTAACCACTTCTTTTTCTGCTCACTTTCAACTGCTTCCTGGTAACTCTCTGGTTCACCTGCATCAGTAAGCATCACATACTCATCTGTAGAGTATCTTCTGGAAGGTTGACGTTGTCTAGAAGATCTTCTCAACTGAGGTTCTGTTGGAACTCGCTCTTCTACTTCTTCTTGCTCAACATGTCCTACAGGTAGATCAACATCAGGCTCTACACTATCTTCCTGCACATCTCCCCCATCACCACGATATACTAGAGGAATAACTGGGTCACAATCTACTAATCCTTCTACAGAAGTCTTGGCCTGTGTCTTCTTCTTCAAATCTTCAAAGGTTTGATCTTCAAAGAAGACTACATCTCTGCTTATGAATACCTTCTGCTTTTCTGGATCCCAAAGCCTGTAACCAAAATGATCATGTGAGTAACCAAGAAAAATACATTCTTTAGACTTACCATCCAGCTTGGACCTCTCATTGTTTGGAATATGTGCAAATGCGCGACAACCAAATACTCTCAAATGCTTGTAGGAAACATCTTTCTCTGACCATACATGCTCTGCAACATCACCATCTAGGGTTGTACATGGTGATAAGTTGATCACATCAACTGCAGTCCTCAAAGCCTCATCCCAAAACCTTTTGGGTAGCTTGGCCTGTGAAAGCATACATCTAATTTTTTCCATGATGGTGCGGTTCATCCTCTCTGCAATTGCATTATACTAAGGTGTACCAGGAACTGTCATCTCATGTTGGATCCCATGTGACCTGCAATAGTCATTAAACAATCCTGTATACTCACAACCATTATCTGATCTTATGCATTTCAATTTCCTTTTTGTCTCCTTTTCAACCCTGGCATGAAACTCTTTGAAGACATTAATAACCTGATCTTTGGTCTTCAAAGCATAGGCCCAAACTTTCCTGGAAAAATCATCTATAAAAGTGACAAAATAAAGTGCACCACTTATACCAAGAACATTAACAGATCCACCAAGAATTTTTGTCCTCAAAGGACCATATACATCTGTATAAACACGGTCTAAGGCATGCATTTTTCTAGACAAAGCAGCACTAGCAAATGAAACTCTATGTTGTTTACCAACCAAACAATCAATACAAGGGTTCAGATGTATACCTCTGAGATCTGGCAATACCTCTCTCTTGGAAAGAGCTTGCAGCCCCTTCTCGCTCATGTGTCCCAATCGCCTATGCCACAACTCCAAACTGAAGTCTTTCTCTGTAGCATTTAACTGCTCACCATAAGCTTTAGCCTGCAACCTGTACAAAGTATGACATTTCTTTCCACTAGCTATAATAAGAGAACCCTTACTGAGCTTCCATTGCCCTCTGTGAAATCTGCTTTCATAGTCTTCATCATCTAGTCTTCCAACTGAAATTAAATTCAGCCTCAAGTCAATCACATGCCTCACATCCTTAAGCACCAACTTGCAGCCAAGGTTGGTCTTTAAATGGATATCACCCATGCCAATGATGTCTGCTGTGTCATAGTTGCCCATCTTGACAACACCAAAGTTTCCAGACCTGTATGTAGCAAAAAACTCCCTCCGTGGTGTAGCATGATAAGAAGCACCTGTGTCAATCACCCACTCAAGATCCTGACACACACAAGAAAAAATATCATCAGAAGGAGACAAAATCAAATAATCACCACCCTGCACTATAGTTGTAGTATTATCCTTTAACTCTGTAGACTCCACTTCTTTTCCCTTTTTCTTGTTCTTCTTAGGTTGCTTACATTAGTTCTTGTAATGTCCTTTCTCACCACAATTATAGCAAACAATATCTTTTCTTGATCTTGACTTGCTCCTACCCATACGTGAACTGCTTCTAGACTTTGACCTTCCTCTGTTCTCTGAGATAAGTGCCTGTGAATCATTCTGAGATGTTGCTGAACTCTTTCTTCTCAACTCCTCATTCAACAAACTGCTTGTTACTTGACTCATAGTGACAATACCATCTGGCGCAGAATTACTAAGAGAAACCACCAGTGTCTCCCAACTTTCTGGTAATGAACTGAGAAGTAATAATGCCTGCAACTCATTATCAAGAGACATTTTCATAGAGGACAACTGGTTAGTAATACTCTGCATTTCATTTAAATGCTCAGCAATAGAAGTACCCTCTCTATATTTTAGGTTCACAAGTTTTCTGATCAAAAAAGCTTTGTTGCCAACTGTTTTTCTTTTATAAAGACTTTCCAATTTTTTCCAAAGAGAATATGCAGAAATTTCATTAAAAACATGGTGAAAGACACTATCATCAAGCCACTGTCTAATAAACCCAATTGTTTTTCGATCTAACCTCTTCCACTCATCATCTGTCATAGTTGTAGGTTTTGCACTATCCCCCTGCAAAGGTCCATACAAATCTTTGCAATGCAAGAGATCTTCCATTCTTGGTTTCCATATCATCCAATTATTTCCATTCAAACTAATCATGCGAGAAATATTACTGGCCTCCATGTTCAAATACAAAAATTAAATTACCAAAACCCCACTCTGATACCAGTTGATGGGGATATAAAGAGGAATAACCTTTGTATATGAACAAATACTAGAAGACCATAATATGCAGCGGAATTAAATAGAAACATAATCAAACAGAACGCCAAGATATACCTGGAATACCCCTTCAATGTGAAGGGTAAAAACCACGGGGCAAACTAGAGATAATCCACTATGAGAATAATGAATATACAAATCTCAATCTCTTACCCTAAACCCTAGCAACAACCACAAGAGAATAACTGGGATACAAGGATCACGTCACTGCCCACAATATCTAAAACCTCCCCAAGTAATCACAGCAAGAGTCTACTGTAGATCTGATCTAACCTGAGATGAGAACACTGCTAGATGATTAAGAACAGTCTCTCTGCGTTGTCCTTGTCTTCTTTCCTTTCTTTCTTTTCCTTTTTTGCCTTGTTCTCCTTCTTCAATTTGGAATCCCGTGGCCATCAAGATCTGCCTCGTTGCTGCCTTTTTATAGTCTTTTTCTACTTCTAAAACGCAGCCACCACACCCCCCTAATCTTAATTAGGGTTAGGTTAAGAGGGAGTGTGGGCTGTGGGCTGTCCTAGCCCACATGGGCTGAATATGGGCTATCAGCCCAACATTATCAATCTAGGGATCTAGAGTTGGATAGTGCTTGAGGAAAAGGTCATAGCTTAACCTGAACTCTAACAGCAAATGTTAAACTAGATAAAGATAGAGGTATCACACAAAGAAAGAGCAAGACAAAGACAAAATATTATATTTTTCGCTCAAAACTCTTTACAACTTCAAAAACTCTATTTGTTTTATGACCCAATAATATAATATATGGGGTTTATATAGTCACCATATATATGGTATATTAATTATATTTAATACAAGTCACTCTTTTCTAATAAATTCTTTCAAGAATTAATAGCTAATTTGGTTTATCTAAATCTAATCTATTTTTTCTTTATGATAACTTAAAATTCCAATAGAATGAACTTAATTATGCCGGAAGAACTTAGGATGTATGAATTTAATTGGCTATTCTTTGGCACTCACATGAATTCTTGTCAGTAGGCAATGCGTTTAATAAATCAGTCAAATTAGCCGCAGCATAAACTCAATTTATTGAGTGTGTTGAACGATCATATTTGGAAGCCTTTTAGATTTTATTTGCAACCATTACGATGAGATAGCGTTGAAATTTACCAGATTCTCAAACCCAATTTGGCTACTGGTCTTCAAATCGATTTCGAATATAATTCGAGTGTCTTTATTTCTATTTGTATTTGTGTCGACCTCAATTAGTTACTAATATGGATTATGTGAGTCCTGATCCTTATTTCTCTCTCTCTCTCTCTCTCTCTCTCTCTCTCAAGCACACAAACAAAGAGAGAAGTAAACAAATGATAGGCTGCTTTGAATTCGACAGCACGAAAGGTCACTCGGTGACTGTCTTGCTCAATCGACGCCTTGTCATCTTTTGTTTCTCAGACCCTTCGACATGGAATGTAGTTCGAAAGAATAAGTATATGAAGTCCGATAGATTACATGAGTTTAGACGGTATTAATATCGTATGCAAATTTGTTATTCGAAATGTTTTATATTTTATTATATTTGAGTTGAGTTCTAACCAAAAATGCTTGGAAGGGCTTAAATGTCATTGTCACTATTTCTTTTGCTTTTTTTTATATTCCTATCTAAGAATTGTGATGGTTAGATTTGAAATGGCATTTGTTTGTTTTACATTCGTTTGATATTTAGATAATGTTTCCCCTTAAAAATGCACAATATATTTGTAATTGTATTGCGTTTAAACTAATATGGTTAAAACCTTTGAATAAAAATTCAGTATCTATATATTTAATTTAACACACAAAAAAACACCATTAATTTAATATAATAAAAAGAAAAGAACCTCTTCCCTCGCTTCAAGTCTCTTATAAGCGACACACATCCTTGGTACTTTTTCTTCCTCGTGTAAACTTGAGCATCCATCAGTAATGGCCTTATCTCCAACATTCCTTCTACCAACAATGGCGGATGTAGGTGCTTTTTTGTACTAACACCATGTCTTCTACCTACGTCTTTGATGCTAGCGAAGACATGGACAGCACAATTACCAGCTGAGATCATACACAGTGGCATCCTGCAGCAGAAACAGAGGAACCTATGTGCCCAAGCTGGTGTAACATGTCTCCTTCCAACCGCAAGGCAGCAGCTCGAGCCCTAGAAAGAGAAGGTGGAGCGTGAACGCCGGTCCTCACCATGGCCGGGACCAGAGTCGTAACTCAAGCAGGTCTCCTTTTTTTGTGTGACTGCGGTTTATGTGGCTGCAGAGGGGAAAGCAGATGCATTCCCATGTTCCTACCTGAAAAGGAGCTCCCACTATCTCCTAGTGGGGCTCAAAAGCATGCATGCATGATCTATTGGCTACAGTGGCCCAAAGCCTTTCCTCCCTCTTGTGATGTGGAAAAAGGGAGAAAGCAAAGATAGCAATGGGGGCCATGCAGAGCACTCATAGTCTCTGTCTCTGTCTCTGTCTCTGTCTCTGTCTCTGCCGCAGTCGCAGTCTCAGTCTCAGTCTCAGTCGCCGTCCACCACCACTACCAACACCACCACCACCACCACCACCACCACCTCCATCTTTTGCTAGATTGCAGAAGCACTCGTCCTAAGATTCCTTCCTCCCACCACACCGTCCTTGGCTTACCAGATAACGACCCCTTGCATCCTTTGTTTCGATATCCATTCATATATATATATATATATATATATATATACACATTAGATATATGCTTAAAACTTTCTACCCTGATAGCACCATGTCACCTAATCTCCATCATTTCTCATCTTCTTTATTATTGCCTCTTGTGAATTATTGTAGTGAAGCCCACTGACTGGTTTAAATTAGGATGCAAAGCTTTCTTCTTCTTTTAGTTTTTATATATGATTGGAGTGGATCCCTTCCCAGTTGGTGTCCTTGTCCTGTGTACTACCACAAAAGAAATATATCATTCTGCAACGCTGCTCGCAACATAAACCAGCGAAAGAAGATTACAATAGAAGACTCTCAGAACAAACACAAGAAGAATTGAAGGAAAGCAATACAAAGAAGAAGAAGAAAAAATACAGAGAAGAATGGTGGTGATATATTCTGGCAGGATTAAAAGACTTTCCCCTTTTTCTCTTTCTTCCCTTCTCTCGACGACGCTGCCCTTTGTCTTCTCGCCTGTCAGCTCCCCTCACCTGCAGCTTAATTTCCCGTACGTGCCAACCTTAAGGAAAACGCCCCCCCCCCCCCCCACCCCCTCCCGCACGTGCTAGGCACTATGGCCTTCCTCTCTCTCTCTCTCTCTCTCTCTCTCTCACGGCTTCCACGCGCTCGCCCATACCACCGGTTGCTCCTTCCACGCGAGGAATATCCCGGCACCGGCACCGGCATCGGCACCGGCCTCCGACGCCTCCCGCATCGACCACCCCTCCCTGTATCTCCGCAGCAGGGCCTTTACGTCGTCGGTCACGTCCTCGCTGAACTCCGCCGGCTCAAACCCTGAGGCCCGCATCCGCCTCGACCACCCCGCCGCCGTGTCGCGCCGCTCCGTTGATTCCGATGCTGCGCACGCTACCAGGTCCACGACCGCCCGTCCTGCCGCCCGCTCTAGCGCCAGTCGCTCGTTGCTCGTCTTCGGGAAGTTCTCCTCCAACGACTCGAAGTACGCCGAGAAGAACCGTAAGCTCTCGTTGAACACCTTCAGAAAGGCCTCGCCGTCCTCCTCCCCTCCCTCGCAGGCTACGAGCTTGGCTTCCTCCTCGACGACCGTGACGATCAGCGGCTGGAGCCGGTGGAAGGCCTCGACGAGCGCGTCGCGACAGTGGCCGGCTGGGGAAACTCTATGGAGCGTGTTGACGCAGTTGACGGCGAGGACGGCGCTCCCGCCGTCCCGGAGGTCGAGTTGATCGAGGTCGAGCTCTGACAGGTCGCCGGGGTGATGAACTACATTGAATCGGAAGGGGACGCCCATTAGCCTCGCGAACTTCTCCATCCGCTGCCCGATTTCCTTCATAACCTTCTGTACAACAGACGAGGGCGAGGACGAGGACGAGGGCGAGGATGACGGTGATGATGACGACGATACGACGGTGGTAATGGACAGGTGCGGCGTGTCGTCGGAAGATCGCGTCGCAAGCGCCTCGAGTAGGGTCGGCCACTGCGTGCAGAAGGTATTGCTGAGATCAAGAATGTGGAATCTCTGCGTCCCGCTCGAAGCCGAGCTCTCGAGGAAGGACTCGAGGATAGCGCCGTTGGCGGCGACGTGACCGAAGGAGGACCAGGGGCTGAGTTCCTGGAAGCGGAGCGCGGTGCGGCGGGTGGAGTCGAAGGAGCAGTTGCGATCGGAGACAACAGAGAGGGTGCGCAGGGTGCGCGGGCCGGAGGACGTCAAGCGCGCGAAGAGGCCCTGGAGAAAGTAGGCGGCCAGCTTCTGATCCACGTCGCCGTAAGGGGATGAGAGCTCATTCAACACCCACATCAGCTGCTGCACCCTCTGGCTGTCGCAGGCGGCAACGGCGCGTGCGCATTCCGGCAGAAGCTTAGATACCCACCGGACTCCGGCGCCGCCGACATTGCCTGACGACGAGGCTGGAGAAGAAAAGTCGATGTTGAGGTCCCGAAGAAGAGACAAGTCGTCGGGATCAACAAGTGGAGCCGATGTGGGCGTGGTGGCGGCGGCAGAGGAGGGAGGGTGGTGGCGGTGCTGTGACGATGGGCCGGAGGAGAAGTCTTCATCCATGTAAAGACGAGAACTGTTGGTGCCGCATTCTTCCTGATACTGCTCCCCTTGTTGATGGTGCAAAGAGCTTGTGAAGTAGTGGTTATGGTGGTGGTAGGTTTGGTGACCTTTGGAGGCTGATCTCGAGCTACCAGAAGTGCGGTTGGAATTGAGGGAAGACTGTTGATCAGATGATCGCAGGTTAACCAATCTAAACAGCGTGTCCATCTACCCGAGAGAACAATTGCTTGTCGCCAGCTTTACCTCTCCACACAGAGATTGACGAACAGACGGCAGAAGACTATGTACACGGTAGGAGGCGAAGAGAGAGAGAGAGAGAGAGAGAGGATCTAGGAATTGGAATTTAGCTGAGGGACGGGCTAATTTGTAGCTTTTGAGAGTGGGGAAGGAAGAGTGGGAGGAGGAAGGAGGTGGGGAGGGGAATCTAAGGAGGTGGGTGTGGAGGTGTTGGTGAGTGCATGCTTCTCAATGGGGCCAATGAGAGATTTGCCTTTATCTTGATGCTTTTTGGTGCAGCAGATGAGCGAGATGAGGGCTGTTCTCCAATTTTTCTCATGGCTTGCTTTCCTCCTCTTCGCTTGCTGTCATCTCTCTTTCATGATGTTGCATTTGGTGGCAGTGAGACTGGTACGTACGTGGGCCTGGAATCATGCATACACACACAAAGGTCAGCAAAAGGAAAAGAATCCAACCCAGCTTGCAGGAGGCAACAGTGCCTGGAGGAAGATGAGGATCTACAGCTTTCCCTTGCGTTGTTGAGGTGGCGATGGAGTTGTGTCTTCTGACATCCATACGAGAGAGGGAGACCAGCGAGAAGAGAAAAGCTGGAGAGCGTGCATTACCACCACCACCATCATCATCATCACATTCCATCACCACCTTCTCGATTCACTTTATTGCAAGCTTAATCATAATTATTGACAGTGGGCCTTTTTTTTCTTACCATAAAGATGGATAGTGTACATCAACTTGCACCAAAGGAAAAAAATAAAAAAGAAAAATCATACAATATTCTTGACGGAAAGGAAAAGAAGCTCATATTTTGGAGACGTATTTGAATATCAGCTTCCACCGTCGCTAATTCTTCTCCTATTTCTGTGGGGAATTTTCTTAGAAATTATACGTTACCACAACTTTCATTACGTGAAAGTTTAGAGGGAACTTAATTTCGGCAATTGGAAGTTTACTGCCACATTGTTTATTAGTTTAGGCATGGCTGTGTCATCAGTCTTCTGGTTCTCCTTATCAAAGCAAAAAACCCTAAACAGTATTAGTTTTGAGGAAGCCATGCTTTGGAAATCAAGTTTTAGGAATTTGACCTCCGTTTATGTGCTTGATTCGGAGCAAGTAAAATGTACTGTTCAACTCAATTTCTATAGCCTCCATTTATGTGCTCTTTCATCCCATGCATGTCTTCTTGTTATTTATTTTTATTATTATTTTTTTCTACTATCAGTTCTTCTTCTTAGGGGACAAAAATACATAACTTCCTACTTTGTGCGCGTGTTAAGTGAATTAAAATTCAAGCTTAAAAAGACCTTTATACATACACCTTCTCACATACAACTCACAGTATTTTCCTACTCTCTCTCTCTCTCTCTCTCTCTCTCTCTCTCTCTCTCTATATATATATATATATATATATATATATATATATATATATGTGTGTGTGTATCTCATTATCTCTTATCAAAATCTTAAGAAGATATATTAAAATAAATAAATAAATAAATCTTAATTTCCTTACTTCATATAGAAGTACTTTCATGCTTGAATACTTTGGTCCTAACTTGACCAAGGTCAATAGATATTATTATATTAAATATCAATTCAACTTTAAAATCTAAATTATTAGACTTTGGATCAGACTCAATATATGCATGTCATTGATTCTCTCAAGTATTCTTTTAAGCCTCTAATCAATCTTTCCTCGTACACAAATATCCCATATTTCATCACGAGGGAGAACCGCTGCACAGAGCTCCAGTTGTCTAGCATTGCACTACGTTTCATCCCTGTCTTAAGGCAAAATCATTCATCGTTCTTCCTATACCTATTCTGAAACATCATAAGTATGGAGAACCGCCTGCTTTGGTGTCGTTCTCGTCTTTTGTCCGTCACGGGAATCGCAGAATGTTCCATGGGTGTTCTCTCCTTGTCATTGGTTCCTTTTCTTTACGGCCGAAGCCATCCATACCTCCTGTGAACCATCGCGGACAACTCCCAAGTTGGAGCTCATGCTGTCTTTTGTCCGTCATGAGAACCGGATAAACTTTGGTGGATGCGTGCTCGTGGAAGCTCTCCTTTCAAACGAAGGAAGCCAACGTCCGTACGTCATCATCATCATCATCATCATCCGTTTGCCTTTGTCTTGCTATTAATATTATATGTGGCATCTCCTGACCTCGCAACCGACATCTAACATGTGAACTCCAAAACAATTATCGTTGTTCTTTCCGGAAGACACTTCGATTACGGTGAGAGGGGTTGCAAAAGACTCAAACTCAGCATATGAGTTTGGTAAATTGATGCTTAATCTTTCAAAGAAGAACAACTATCAAAGAGGTTCACTAATTTATTTTCGATTGAGTGCTTAAACAAGCTACAGACCTGTAAACTTTCTCATGTGCATGTTCATTGGATCGATCAGCGTTTTGTGCAAAGTGTAATCAAGCCTATCATGTTCCAAGGTTTAATTAATTAGTTTCTGGTTTGAGTATAGATTTGTTATAGATACGATAGAGTCTTAATGAACAAAACCATAATACGTAGCGAAATTAAATGGAATTACAATCAAATAGAACACTAAGATTTACGTGAAAAACCCCTCCAATATGAAGGGTAAAAACCATGGGGACAGACTAGAAATAATTCACTATAAGAATAATGAATATATAAATCTCAATCTCTTGCTCAAAACCCTAGCAACAATCACAAAAGAATAATTGGGATACAAGGATCATATCACTATGCATAATATATAAATTCTTCCTAAGTAATCACACCAAGAATTTACTATATATCTGATCTAACCTGAGATGAAAACACTGCTGAATGATTGAGAACAATCTCACTGCGTTGTCGTTGTCTTCTTCTCTTTCTTTCTCTTATTTTACTACCTTGTTCTCTTCCTTATTGAATCAAGTTGCTGTAGTAATTTTCGCCCTTGCTGTTACCTTTTTTCTACCTCAATTTCGCAGCCCCAACTCTCCCTTAATTAGATCTAGGGTTTAGTCAAAGGGGAGATGGGTTGTGGTCTATTAAAGCCCAATATGGGTTAAACTATGGGCTCTTAGCCCAACAACCTCCCCCTTCAGCCCATAAGGAAGGCTGTCTCATGACTCCTCAATGTGAAGTCATGCCGATCAACTGTCGGTATTTCTCCTGTCTTTCTTTTGGTAAAGTCTTTATTAATATGTCTGCTCCATTGTCATCTGTATGGATTTTGTGAAGCTGCAACTGCTTCTCTTCAAATACATTTCAAATCCAATGGTATCTGACATCTATATGCTTTGACTTGAAATGAAACATTAAGTTCTTATACAAATGGATGTCACTTTGGCTATCACAATGCACCACATAATTTTTCTATTTTAGCCCCATTTTTTGTAAGAATTCTTTCATCTATAATTTTTCTTTGCAAACCTCTATAGTA
Organism: Musa acuminata AAA Group; assembly: GCF_036884655.1. Classification (NCBI taxonomy): domain Eukaryota; kingdom Viridiplantae; phylum Streptophyta; class Magnoliopsida; order Zingiberales; family Musaceae; genus Musa; species Musa acuminata. Next base: position 31,447,878 of record NC_088327.1, read on the forward strand.
GCAATATATTCTGCCTCTATGACGGAGAGAACAATATACCTTTGCAATCTAGATTGTCATGACATAGCTCCCCCTACAAAAGTAAGTACATAACCTGATGTGGACTTCCTAGTATATATGTCTCTTGCCATATCTGCATCTGTGTAACCTGTCAACACAGGTGGTCCACCTCCAAAGCTTAAACAACCCTTAGAGCTCCCTCTAAGATATCTAAAAATCAACTTCACTGTTGCCCAATGCTCTTTGCCTGGATTTGTAAGAAATCTGTTAGTAACACTAACTGCATATACGATATCCAGCCTTGTACCGCATACATTAAACTTCTAACTGCTGAAGCATAAGGAACCTTTTGCATTTTCTTCTTCTCCTCGTCACTTGATAGACTCTGTTCCGAGCATAACTTGAAGTGACCTGTAAAAGGAGAACCAACTAGCTTTGCATTGCTCATACTAAACCTTTCTAATACCTTCTCGATGTATTTCTCCTGTAACAACCAAATCGTCTTGGTTTTTTTGTCACGAGAAATATACATGCCCAGTATTTGCTTTGCTGGCCCCATGTCCTTCATTACAAAAGACTCACTCAATTCTTTCTTCAACTTGTCAATTTTAGACATATCTTTCTCAAGAATAAACATGTCATTAACATAAAGTAAGAGAATAATATAATTCTCACCAAACCATTTGATGTATACACAATGATCTGAAGTCGATTTTTTGTATCTATTTTCTGTTATAAATGAATCAAACTTTCTGTACCATTGGTTTGGAGCTTATTTCAGCCCATACAAGCTCTTCTTCAGCTTACAAACAAAGTTCTCTTTACCTTTGACTTTGAAGTTTTCTGGTTGCTCCATATAAATTTTCTCCTCCAAATCATCATGAAGGAAAGTTGTCTTCACATCTAACTACTTAACCTCCAAGTCCTAGCTAACAACAATACCAAGAGCAACACGAATAGAAGACATTTTAACAACAAGAGAAAAAATCTTTTCAAAGTCAATACATTTCTTTTGACCAAAGCCTTTTACAATCAATTTAGCTTTGTACTTTGGTTGTGATCAATATTTTTTAGTCTTATACATGAAAACCCACTTGTTCTTCAAAGCCATCATTCCCTTTGGTAGTAACACCAAATCATAAGTGTGGTTCTTCTGAAGAGCTTCTATCTCTTCTTACATAGCAACTAACCACTTCTTTTTTTGCTCACTTTCAACTACTTCTTGGTAACACTCTAGTTCACCTGCATTAGTAAGCATCACATACTCATCTGTAGAGTATCTTCTGGAAGGTTGACATTGTCTAGAAGATCTTCTCAACAAAGGTTCTATAGGAAGTTGCTCTCCAACTTCTTCTTGCTCAACATGTCCCGTAGGTAGATCAACATCAGGCTCTATACCATCTTTTTGCATATCTCCCCCATCACCCTGATATACTAAAGGAGTAATTAGGTCATAATCTGCTAATCCTTCTGCAGAAGTCTTGGTTGGTGTCTTCTTCTTCAAATCCTGAAAGGTTTGATCCTCAAAGAAGATTACATCTCTACTTCTAAACACCTTCTGCTTTTCTGGATCTCAAAGCTTGTAACTAAAATAATCATGTGAGTAGCCAAGAAAAATACATTTTTTAGTCTTACCATCCAGCTTGAACCTCTCATTGTCTAGAATAAATGCAAATACACGACAACCAAACACTCTCAAATGCCTGTAGAAAACATCTTTCCCTGATCATACATGCTCTGCAACATCACCATCTAGGGTTGTATATGGTAACAATTTGATCACATCAACTGTAGTCCTTAAAGCTTTATCCCAAAATATTTTGGGTAGCTTGACCTGTGAAAGCATACATATGGTCTTTTCTATGATGGTGCGGTTCATCCTCTCTGCAATAGCATTATGCTGAGGTGTACCAGGAACTGTCATCTCATGTTGAATCCCATGTGACCTGCAATAATCATTAAATAATCCTATATACTCATCACCATTATCTGATCTTATGCATTTCAATTATCTTTCTATCTCCCTTTCAACCCTAGCATGAAATTCTTTGAAGACATTAATAACCTGATCTTTAGTCTTCAAAGCATAGGCCCAAGCTTCTTTAGAAAAATCATCTATAAAAGTAACAAAATAATGTGCACCACTGATGCCAAAAACATTAACAGATCCACCAGGAGTTTTTATCCTCAAAGGACCATATACATATGTATAAACACGGTCTAAGGTATGCATGTTTCTAGACAAAGCAGAACTAGCAAATGAAACTCTGTATTGTTTACTGGCCAAACAATCAATACAATGGTTCAAATGTGTACCTTTGAGGTTTGGCAATACCTCTCTCTTGGAAAGAGCTTATAGCCCCGTCTCGCTCATGTGTCCCAATCGCCTATGTCACAACTCCATGCTGAAGTCTTTTTCTGTAACATTTAACTGCTCACCATAAGCTTTAGCATGCAACCTGTATAAAGTATGACATTTCTTTCCACTAGCCACAATAAGAGAACCCTTACTGAGCTTCCATTGCCCTCTATGAAATCTGCTAGCATAGTCTTCATCATTTAACATTCCAATTGAAATTAAATTCAGCCTCAAGTCAACCACATGTCTCACATCCTTAAACACCAACTTGTTAGTCTTTATTTGGATATCACCCATGTCAATGATGTCTGTCGTGCCATAGTTGCCCATCTTGACAACACCAAAATTTTCAGACCTATATGTAGCAAAAAACTCTCTCCATGGTGTAGCATGATAAGAAGCACCTGTGTCAATCACCCACTCAAGATCCTGACACATACAAGAAAAAAAATCATAAAAAAGGAGACAAAATCAAATAATCACCCCCTTGCACTATAGCTGTGATATTATCTTTTGACTATGTAAACTCCACTTCTTGTCCCTTTTTCTTACTCTTCTTAGGTTACTTACATTGATTTTTGTAATTTTCTTTTTCATCATAGTTATAGCAAACAATATCTTTTCTTGATCTTGACTTGCTTCTATCCATGCGTGAACTACTTCTAGACTTTGGCCTTCCTTTGTTCTCTGAGATAAGTGTCTGTGAATCATTCTGAGATGTTGTTGAATTCTTTCTTCTCAACTCCTCATTTAACAAACTACTTGTTACTTGACTCATTGTGACAACATCATCTAGCGTAGAATTACTGAAGGAAACCACCAGTGTCTCCTAATTTTCTAGTAATGAACTGAGAAGTAATAATACTTGTAACTCATCATCAAGAGACATTTTCATAGAGGATAACTGATTAGTAATACTCTGTATTTCATTCAGATGCTCAACAATAGAAGCACCCTCTCTATATTTTAGGTTTACAAGTTTTCTGATCAAAAAAGCTTTGTTGCCAGCTATTTTTCTTTCATAGAGTCCTTCCAACTTTTTTCAAAGAGAATATGCAGAACTTTCAGTAGAAACATGGTGAAAGACACTATCATCAAGCCACTATCGAATAAACCCAACTGTTTTTCGATCTAACCTCTTCCACTAATCATCTGTCATAGTTGTGGGTTTTGCACTATCCCCCTGTAAAGATCAATACAAATCTTTATAATACATGAGATCTTCCATTCTTGGTTTCCATATCATCCAATTGTTTCTATTCAAACTAATCATGTGAGAAACACCACTAGCCTCCATGTTCAAATACAAAATTAAATCATCAAAATCTTGCTCTAATACTAGTTGATAGGATATAAAGAGAAATAAACTTTTGTATATAAATAAATATTAGCAGATCATAATACGTAGTGGAATTAAATAGAATCACAATCAAATAGAACATCAAGATTTACGTGAAAAACCCGAAGGGTAAAAATTACGAGGCAAACTAGAGATAATTCACTATAAGAATAATGAATATATAAATCTCAATTTCTTGCCAAAACCCTAGAGAATAACTAGGATACAAAGATCACGTCATTGTACATAATATCTAAATTCTTCCTAAGTAATCACAGCAATAAGTTACTGTAGATCTGATTTAACTTGAGATGAAAACATTACTTCATGATTAAATTGTCCTATTAGTTGCAGGAACATTAGTTATTAACATCCTTTAGCTATTTATTAGTTAAGACCCATTTAACGATTCGTGTAGCTAAATCAAACAAGATTCCAAAGTGTGTACGTTGTCTTGCCATTTACAACTATGTCAGTGGCTTGTCTAGAAAAAATAGACAGATTTGATGGCACCTTTATGGATTGAAAAGAGTTGGATAGAGGAGTATGATTGATACATGGATGGATAGCTTAGTATGGACGCAGGCCCCCAGACTTTTTTTACATTCGATGGAAAGGCACATACATACGTAGAATGCGCCCAAGGGGTCGAGTGTACCCACCACTGCTACTAATGAGTCAAGAGGCATTACTACTTATCTCCGCTCTCCAACCAAGAAGTGACCCTCATTCAGACGTCTTGTTAGTTGAGTGATTCAACTAATAGCTTAAAAATGTTTTTGAGACTTGGAGGATTGTGGCATTGGGTGTTCAATCAAACGGAATTGGATAACTACGCAGCAACAGGTCAGGTCAGGTCAGGTCAGGTGTCAACTATGCTCATCAAATTGTTGCCGTCTTGGGGCCCATTCCAAATAGTTTGTGTTTTTCCGATTGTCTTAAACCAAGGATTTATTGTCGGACTTTATGTAGATCGCTTTATGCGGAAACAGTCTCTCTACTTGTGGAGATAGTGCCTAAACAGATCTCTACTTGTGGAGATAGTGCCTAAACAGATCTCTCTCTCTCTCTCTCTTTCTCTCTGTCGTCTCTCGATAGTTTTAAAGTTTGGAGAAGTGAGATTCGAAAGCCACGACGACGAGGTAAATATTGCATCCCGAATTGAGAGACAGTGAACCGCACCCGCACATAGCCCACAAAGAAACGATGAGCATCAAGGAGTGTGGAATTTGTTTTCCTTGAATAAGTGATAGTGGCATCATGGACTATTATAGTCGAGTAATGGATGTGCAATTAATCACAGCAGAGGCACAAATAAAGGATCACAGGTGACAGACATTAGATCCCAACCAAATCGGTTTTTACGGAGACCATAATCGATCAAATTTAGGAGGAGAAAACAAAAGTAGTGTGACAACCATTAGTTCCTCTCAGTATGCATTACAAATACAGGAACAGAAAATAAGCATGACCGAGGGAAACAAGACCAGTGAACATATGAACTACATGGTGTAGTGAGAAGCTCCCAATGGTTTGCACGTTTTTTTGAAACCATCATTGCTGAGGATCCCAGTTTAAAAAGGAAAACCATCAAGCAAATTAGGAATCTTCTGTATCGCAATGGCAAGCAATAGTATACAACTGTGTGGACCAGCCACCCACAGACAACTTCCACGCACCTGTTTCGAAAAAAAAAAAGAAAAGAGGTGCATAGTAGTCACAACACTTTCGGCTGATTGTGACATGGTCAGCTGTCATGATCCCTCTGGTCAACCAATGCGACTGGCCCTTTAGCATCCTTTGAAGATGAAGAAGGCACAATACCACGTCCAGCAGCAAACTCGTTTTCCTGTGATTGCATGGATGATGGACCCTTTTCTTCTTCGATAGGGAGAGTACGTTTTGATCCTTCAAGAGCCATTCCTAGTACAATGTTATCTTCGAAAGCAGATCTGGCAACTTGTGGCTTCACTGTCTGCACGCTCTCAGCTTCATTCTTTGCATCAATCTGTTCGGTAACAGCCTCCGGTAAAGGAGGCTTTTGGCTACCAGAATTTGGAGTTGGCCCTGATGAATCCAGGCTTTCAAGGTGTGTCGTGGATGGAGAACTGGAAGATGGTGCTACCGCCTCATCGGCTTTCATGTTCTTAGGTGAAGCATCCCCAGAATCTTCCTTCTTCTGTTGGTGCTTGTTGAGGTTGTTTGGAGCTGTGCCACCATGAGTCGGCTTGGGCTCTTGTGTTGTAGCAGTCTTACTGGTTTGGTTTTCATTTGCACGTGATGTTGAACGAGGCTTTACTTTGTCATCATCATTGATTCTTGATTGAGAATCAACCAAAAGAAATGGACGACTAGATGCTGCAGAATGTCTAAAAACACTCTCTGCGAAAAGACTATTTTCTATGTCAGGATCACCATACATCTTCTGGACTGTACGGATAGGAGTTGCAAGTCTAGCTCTGTGATGGCTGATGACTTTGAGTAGATCTAACATAACAGCTTCCTGTTTGTATTCCAACAGCCATCATTTTCTTAGCATTATGTCTTGTTAAGCCATAAATAGAAAACTAACATTATGAGAAAAAACACTGTGTCCATCAGCAGCCAAAAGCAAAATAAGATGTTAAATAATAAGAACTTGATTATCCTGAATATGTGATGCCAGGAAATGAAGACTAGGATAAACCAATAGTGTGGAAGACAAAATGAAAGGTGTAAAGAATGGATGTCCAACATAACTGCTTACATTCACCAAGTGGCTGGACTGTGCAACTAAAGTTGGCTAACCAAAAAATTATCCCAGTATCTGTAAATTTAGACGAGGCTCGAGTTTTGAACATTTAGCTGTTTGGAACTTTGGATCACAGTCAGATTTTAATTAAGTCAGTTCTTTGTATTTTTTTTTGTTAAACTAAGTTTTTGCCAATAAAGGCTTAACTCATTTACTCAAATTTCTTACCACATCTCACTTGCACCCTAATGCACTATCTCCTCCCTCCTAATCACTGCATTAACCTCTCACCCACTGTGATAACCCCCTCATGCAATCTCCCAGTCATGCCCCTACATCTGGCTTACCAACTTTGTTGATTGATCCACATTCACAACCCTCTGATCCATTCTTGTCTCCAACAAAAATAATCAACTATGGAAGGCTAGTCCACTGTATTGCTTGCAGCAGTCTTATTGCACCTGCCACACCATCTCTCGATAATCCAGGAATTCTAGTTTCATCATCTCTCTCTAATACACAGAACAAATCCTTTCTGTCATCAACTTGGTTTTACTTGCCCTTTGCAGTGTTCCTAATCCCACTTCACCTAAAATGTGAACGTCCTACCAAACCAGTTTAAACTCATAAGACTTGAATTTTGAGTTCAGGCTGGCCAGGTTACATACCGCAGGGATGAAACCATTGGTTGTGTGTGAACTATCTATCAATCCTCCAGACTGCTAATAATAACATTTCTATTTTGAAGTGTTTAACTAGCTTAATGTGTTAGATAAATCTAAAACAAAATCATGGGCCACTTATTGTCTAGTGTGCACATCATGTTGAATCACAAAAGGTAATCCATAAATTGTGGTAAACCAAGACAAATTGGTCAACCGCTTTTGGTCGATAAAGACTAGGCACACGTTACATTTTTGTAAACAATGCTAGGGATCATCTTTAATTAATATTAATATTCATTTGTTCAAAAAGTAGGAAGAAAACAAGGCGCATGTGACATTTTTGTAAACAATGCTAGGCATTCTGATTCTTCTGGACTAAGTATCATAGATAACCAACTCAGAAATTGTTTAATGATTTTCTTTGGCAACAGCACCCATAATGCATTTTTTATGTCTCCCTACAAGACAAAACAGATTCTTCATAGTTACACAGAGTGGATACACTCGAACCTACTTCAACTAAATGCTAAGATTCTATAATAAATTCATTTAAAGAATACTTGAAAAGAAAAATAGGAACTCTTAACTGCATAGTTAATACAAATACTATCCACTTACCTTTACGCAAAGATACTCTTCATGATATGAGGTCTTAACAAAGCATGAAACAAGAATCTGCAATAGGAAGAAATGCAAAAGAATAAGAAACAAGGACACTAAGTAACGATAATATAGTGGATATGGTACAAATATACCAAGCAATACTTCTGATTTGTATCATCTGAGAATATTGAATAAAATTTAAAAAAAATAAACTGTATATGTAGTTATTGTACCAATAAGATACACATTTCAATATTGGACCTTGTCAAACCAGTAAATAACTAATCAATATGTACTGATCCAAATAGTACTTAAAAACTGGGCAGAAACAACAGCTTTGATCAAAATGTTATAGTCTTCTTATTGATGTACTACTAGGAAACAAGATCAAGTGCAGCCCTACTGAAAGCTAATTATGATGAATATTCTTCTTTCCAATCTTGTGAACTTAAAAAGCACAAAAGCTTACAGAAACAAGCATAAAAAGAATAAGTAAGAAGCACTAATGTACCTACCAAAGCTCATGTTTGCTATCAGTAACTACTTCAATAAAGCAGGAACCAAAAAGTTTATCGCAACAAATTATGCAACTGGAGTAAAACAACACATAGATGATGAACTATATGTGCCTCGCCATCAAATTTTTATCTTTTGGTGATCGGCGTATGAATTTTCATATACCAGGAATATCTTTTTATTTGATGTCTGGTGTTATTTTAAATCCTTTATCATACTATTTATCATCAAACCCTAAGTATTTGCATCAATTATAGCTTTTTCTTCTCTATTTTTTATAAAATCACCTGGTAATTTTTACAAATATTTTACAATCAAAAGTCTAAGGTCTAATGTTGCTAACATGCATCTTATGGAAGTCCCCAATGGCAAAAAAAATTGTCCATCAAAAATATGCATAACTAAATGAAGCTTACATGGTATCTTCATATATACTAACCATGAGGCCAAAATCATATAAGAAATATGTCCAGTATAGTGATTAATATGGTGATTAACAAGGATTAACTATAAAATCCTTTGCATTTAGACAAAAATTCTCATATCCAACTAAAGGAATTCCACCCCTGAGAATCTGCTGATCCAAATTTACCCCAGATTGCTATGAATCAAGTTCCATATTCCCATTTAATATGGGGATTTCACATGGTTTTGGACCAAACATCCTCAAAATCACACCTTATTGAATTCTGTAATCCAAGTTCCAAAAGAATTTACTTGGAACATTTGAAAAAATCCCAGGATATCAAATGGCTGTGCCAGTGTGCCTTCAGATACATGATGCTTCGAAAGTAAAAAAGTTTAAACAAGGTGGCAAATTTTACCAGAAGAGCTTGATTTTCTGGGTCAATATTGTCTAGAAATACTCTTCTATGCAACTTCTGCTGCTCTATTTGAGGATTTTTTGCTAAAACCTTCCGCATATCTGCTACAATGTTCTGTGCATAATAAAAAATATAGAATTTTCAATGCTTGGTTAAAAACAGAAAGAAAGCCAAAGCTAGACAAAAAAAGGCTAGATGCAAATCATTGTCCAATTGCAAAGATGGTCCACACTGCTACTCACACTAATTTTATTAACGTCCAAATGGCTGATGGCAAGATGGGTCTTAATACGCCAATGTGTCTTCTTGCTGAGATTTCTCACAACACTAACTGTGAATTTGTGATTGGGAATATAAACTGCTTCACGATCTTCACCTCTTATGATAGTTGGAGACCACCAACCAACATGCTGCAACATTGTTTGGCCCAACAGCAAGTCAGACAAATCTTATGCAAGGAACTTGTTGTACAAAGTAAAAGAAGATGGTTTCCAATAAAATGCTAAAGACAAATATTATCATGTCTTTGTTCAAATAAATATATAAAAGTATTCTCTTGTGTATTAAAACAGAAATTTACTGTAAACTGATCTATTAAAACCAACCTCTACGGAACCAGAAACATCACAGCCCTCAATCTTAGTCTGAATCCATTCATTGGCAACAAATGGACGTGTTGCATGTATCATAACACTTGAAAGAAAATTCGTGAAAATCTGTGAAAACATTTTGAATCTGATTAGCAAAAACGGCACCAGTGACCAGTTTGCACTTAACAAACCTTAAGGAGAAGTTTGCAGGTCAATAATTCCTTTGCTAAAAAGGATAAATTGTGACAATACCTCACGACCAGCAAGAGTCAACAGCACTGTTCCAAGACCACCAGCAGTGATCCATTTCTGGGTGGAAAATCCCAACAACTCCATGAATAAAGAAATTGCAGCAACCCAAACTGCTGTGTAGATAGCTTTTCCAGCAAAGTGGAAACCCATCTGCACAAAATTAAAAAAAAAAGACATACGTAAACAGAAAGCCCATTAACTAATAACATAAAAACAAATTACTAGACAGACTGAAGTTGACACGATTACACAAACAACGGCATAAAGTGCAGAAGACATGATATCATCTTTTGATGCCATTTCATGTATTTCTGTGAAAAACCTTTAGTGTCTGTTTGGCTCCATGGTAAATTTTGAAGAAATTTGTTTTGCCTTGAAAAAAACTCTTTTCTGATGTTTGTTTGATATGAAAATTAAAAAAAAATTAAAACTATTTCTAAGATTTTCAGATGTAACCTTTTGGTTAAGGATTGTATTTTCCCAAAAATGAAAATCTCTCAAGAACCTCATGTCAGTGACTTTTCTGTAAGCTTTCCAAAAATACAGTTAACTTCCTAACGCATTCCAATTGCAAAATAATGAAAAGATAACTGGTTCCATTTCCTTTTCCTACAATCCAAGCAACTTCCATTTTTTCCCCATGTGTTTTTTGCAAAGAAACAGACCCACATTGAGAAATAGATAAGCACTAAAACATAAACCAAGATCTATTCTCTTTGAATAAACCAGATGCATCTAACAGTTATATAATTAACTTCTTTGAAATTAACTGTCAAAAATTTCACAATAATTCTGAAACTAATAGTACTTGCTTATCATTAAGAATGAAATCTGATAACAGCTGCTGCAGAAGGCATTTTTTTTCATTAAACCTCATAACCTTACAGGCAATGAGATAATTTTTAGATATGAAATAAGGAAATCTTTTTTGGATCACTTTCCTTGGCAAAGCTCCACCACAAATAATAATAAAGTATTCTCCATAAAAAATTCATTTACTAAAAAGTCGAATAAAGGATCTTAGCAGTCTGTTCAGTATAGTGCAATTGTAGTTGTTGTAAAATGTCCAGCAAATTTCTTCAGATTAACCTCAAATTTTAAAAATAATTCAAACAGATGCACTTAATGAATAGCATGACAAACATACTTTTCTTGTATCATCAGCGCCACTGTGCTCCATGAAGAATTTCTGTGACTGCTGAATGAAGCTGAGAAGAATAAACAAAATAAAACAAGTACTTATTAACAGTGTCATACATTCAGTGATATATAAAGTGTAACTGAGAAGAATAAATAAAATAAAACAAGTACTTATTAACAATGTCGTACATTTGGTGATATATAATATTAAGTGTAAGCTCTAAGAGCTAATACAGGAACAATCTTTCAAGGAAACCAAGAAGATAAAGAGAATACAGATTGATGAAAACTGAAAAAGGAATCACATAAGAGCCAGTACTAACCCACAACAAATTATATTCAATTTTCTGTTCTTCATGACCATTTTGCAAAAATATGTTTATATCATATACATCTTTTAACCTCCTAAAAAGCATGCCAAGCTACTGAAAGCTAAAAATAGTATTGATAGATGGGCACACATGAGAACAATTAAAATTCCTCATGGTCGAAAATCTAAGTAAGAATTCCCACCACTGAGTCATGGGAAGTACCAAGACAACCACAGAATATGTGGCGTCAACAAGTGAGAAATCAACAAAATGACTGCAGCAATTGTTTCTGTTTTTAAATTACTATCATCCTCACCTTGATAAACAATAGGCAACAGCTAGCACCGTTGATAAAGATCTTACAAAACTAAGAATACGTATTTTAACTGCTTGGCTCGATTCCGAGGTTAGAACTACAGGATCCAGAAACCTGTCAGTAGATTTTGTTAAAGAATGTTATTACATATAAAAGGAGCACTAAATTTACGGGACTCCACAAAAACAAGGTATCATGTATGTCAGCACACCTGCAAATAAGTATGGTTCCAGTCCAAATGAGGAGCGGCTGAATATATGAGGTTGACATATAGTATGTTTTGCTCTTTTTCCAGTTACTATCATTCTGTTGGAGCATTGAAAAAAAATATGTTATATTATGAACTCCTATAATTATAGGTAAAAACATGTAGCTGTGATGAGAACACATAAGTACTTACATAAAATAGGCTTCTCAGGTACCGCATCAGTGGCCCAAGACCCCATACAGCAAAAGCAATGATCCCAACAGCAGGGATTAAATGGTAAGAGTGATGGTTTCCAAGCAACACATTGCATGACCTATGAGATAGTCAATCAACTTAATTTTATGCTTCTATCCACAGTTGTGATATTGAGCAACAAAACATTGACATGAAATTGAAAATTAAAAGCACATCAATCAGTACACAACAAGCCATCTCCAAAAGCCAGTCAGGCTTCTCATGAACTTTAGCAAAAGAGTAATATTTAATATTTACAAACTTCAGTTTTCCTTTATGCAAAGTTAATTGCATCTGGAATAGCCTAAACTATTCTAAAATCTAAAACTAGCCCAATATATTTTAGAGTCTAGAAGTAGCCTAATCTATTTTGTAAGCTACATAAATAACCTTCAAGATAATTTTCACCGATAATAGGATCTTGGCCAGACATGCACTCTTTATATTTGTCTTAGCATTTTATTTAGTAATTATTTAACAGCGATGAAGCAACAAATTCATCCCTCCAAATATATAGAGCATGGATGTCAATATCACAGTTTGGAATAACAGATGGTCCACCACATCAAATCTTCCATATATAACATCATAGATATGTCAACAAAATAATTTTTTAATCTACAATACTAGATATAATAAATCCTGATAGTTGTAACTCATGATAAAAGAAAATACTTGGAACTCAAATCCCAGAACTAGAGAAGGTCATAAGAAGAAGATAAAATATCAATTGGATTATGTAACCATAGTATGCTTGAGACCAAGAACATTGAACAAAAAACTAAACTCATGCCCCTGCAGTAATATAATAGTTGAAATACTACATGTAACTTAATGAGGATCACATGAAGGGTGAAACAAAGCTGTTGAGATAAATTATCAGAAAAATTGAGCTATTTTGTTGAGAAAGCATATAGATGGTGCAACAAAGGTGTGAGAATGAACTTTTATGCAGATTGTCCGTTAAATGAATGGCCCATGTTATTTATATTGGATTCCAATCCTCCAAACATCTTCAACAAAGAACAACTGAGTTGTCATGGACCAACAATAAGTAGCTTAGTTATGCTACTTGATAAGATGTAAGAGAACTATAAACAAATGACTAAAGCAACATTTCAACATCCTATGCAATACTAGGTAGCAAAAATCAAGATGTTCTATCATTGTCAATGAACCCGTTGAGCATTGATTAAAAATATTCTAATTTATCTGGCTGTTCCAGAATATCAGCAATGAAGTAACAAAGCAACAAAGTGACTCACTAAAACTACTAGGTGGTGAAGCACCCTGTCAGCTGACCCAGTAGCCAAGAACACGAGTCCATAATGATCCTGATCATAATTGGCCCACCACTTTCTTTAAAGGTAATCAAATGAGTATGAAGGCATACAATCAAAACTGACCAATTCTTCATTCATCGGGACAAGTGATTCAACTATGAAAGCACCTGACTCCAGGAAAGAGAAAGGAGAAAGGAAGAGAAGAGGTACAATATGGAGTATATACTAACTGCTAAAATAATTATAATTCTTTCAACGAGTAACTCTACTGGATCAAGGCCACAACTACAGCAGCATTAAGGGAACACTATGGAACAGCCATTGAGAAAAGTAAAGGAGTGCAAATAGAAGTGATTCAATTTGTACTATTATAAGAGTGAAAGAGAAGAGATGCATTAATAGAGAACATCACTTCATGAGAATTCTATTTGATTCTTCTCATGTTTTGAAGAAAGGAAAAACTTTTTTGTTGTGGTATAAGCCATTGTTTGATGTACCACCCGAAACGGCATGGTACAGGCAGTATCTACTGGTCCAACAGCTGATCGGAACACGAACAGCCCTATATTGGACGGTATAGCAGTTGGGGGACATATCGAATGACACATCCTTCATACCGGGTGAAATGGTCGAAATTTGACTATTACTGACTTGTACCGGTTGGTGGCCCAGATTGAATTGGTTCCAACATTTAGTTGGACCCATTTGAATGCCTATTTAACCCCATTTCTCCTCCCTCTTTGATCCTATTTCAATCTCACATCTTCTAGCACTCTTTCTTACTCAATCACTCCCTCTTTCTCATAAATTCTTACTCTTGTTCAATATCAATGGAAGAACCATTAGAACATGCCGCAGAGATGCTCATCAACATCCAAAAAATATAAATCCACTGTCCCCTCCATATTTGAATATGTTTTATTAAAATAGAACTAAATTTGCATTTAGTTCTAATTAAAAAACCCCTAAACTAAACTTTTTCCTAATTTTCATGTATTTTTGGATATTTTCTGGGTTTTTTTGGAAACTATCAACACATTCTGACATATCATGTGTTGGTACGCTAGTACAAACTGGCACATGCCGAATCAGCCAAAGATTGGCTGTGCCGATCGGCATGAAATTGCAGTCCTTGGTATGGACTGGGTAACAAATTAGCATGATGATATGAATGGAATATTTAAGTGTGTAATATCAGTTTTTACCCACAGAAAAGAAAGAAAAACATCTGAAATTCATGAATCAATATCTTGTAGATTATTAAGCATCAAATTAATGCAATACCTAGTCAAAGACAAGGTGGTATTCCTCAGAAGAGGAATCACATGTTCTGAGAATGGTATAGTAGAAGACTGACACTTGAAAACATTGTATCTGTGTGGAATGCAGAACATTGGCTTGTGTACCCTGTCTGAAATATGGGAACTCCAAGCACCTTGTCGCTGCATGCAAAGTTGGATATGCATGAGAAAATATTATAAGCAAATTAAATCGCATAAATTTTCCCTTTAAGAAAAAATATACTAGAAGTTTGTGTTTCTTAAAAAATGATGCATCATTTTTTATCTAGGAAAAAAATCCTAAATTCACAAATTAAAAGGCAGTAGAAGAAAAGAAGTCCAATTTCCATATATCATCGTTTCAAGTGCACATTGATGAGGTAACAGTGACTTTTTTTTTTTTGCAAAGTTGTAAGACAGGATTTGATTTCAAGACCTTGCCATCAACATTCAAAATCCTCGCCAGCTAGACAAGCTGACATCTTAAAAAAATTATCAGATAATGTTTCAAGGGTGACAAATTGTATTTGTCTAAGAAATAGTAACAAGACAAGAAAGATACATATATATGTTTTTGAAACTAAAACAATTAAAACACAAAGATTGATATGTGACGAAGAGAAAAATGAAATGAATCAGAGATCATCTACATATTGAAAAAATTGGAATCTTCTCCCACCAGCAAAAGTCAGATGTTTTAACTTTATATCAGGATGGCTCATGCATATCAATGACCTAAAGTAGGTAAATAATCCATCAACATAAGCTATTTATCCATTCCCTGCATCTCCTATAATTTTTTTTTATTTCACTTTTCTAATCCTACCTTTCTGAAAGGTCCTTTCATTTCTTGCTGCATGCTATATAACATAAGAAGCAAGCAAAGAAAGGATATATAGGACAGAACTTAGAAATAACATTGAAGAAGATGAAATGATGAGGACAAAAACAAAATAAAGTTCATGTTATCCTCAACAATAACTAAAAAGTTTGTAACAATTGTGTAAATTAATGACCTAGAACTATTATCTTACCAGTTTAAGCTAAAGTAAAAGTAACAAGAATATTAACCATTACTGACTCTGTAGTTAACAAGAATATTAACTATTATCTTACCAGTTTACGTTGAAAAATGCATCAAGGTCGAAAAACGCCCGAGACGCTAGGCGCTCGCCCGAGCGAAGTGAGGCGCTAAAATATAAAAATATATATAATATAATTAATAAATATAATTATTTAAATAAAAATATGCTATTAAATTTAAAAAAAATAGGTACAAAATCATAATAAATAAATAAATAATAATAGTATATTTTTTATTTTTAAATAAAAAATACTATTAAATAAATAAAAATTAATAGTATTAAAACAGTACAGTGAGAAGTGTGTGAGAAGACCAAGACTGCTGAGGCAACGGTAGAGGTAGCAGGCGATAGCCGTAGCTGGAGTGGGAGCGGGAGCAGTGAGTGGTAGCGGCAGCGGGAGCGGTGAGCGACAGCGGGAGTGACGACAGCAGCGATTGTGGCAGCGACGAGTAGCGATAATAGCGACGAGCAACGATAGTGGCAGTGGCAACAGAGAGCAGCGATAGCGGGGAAGAAATCTCGACGGCAAAATCACGAATGTTAGGGTTGGGAAAGTCGGGGAAATCGCGAGAGGGAGCCTAATATCGGTGATTTAGTTGGTTCGATTGAATCAACTAAAGCACCAGAGACCAATCAGACCTAAAAATCTGGTTCGGTCACCTGGTTTAACTCAGGCGCTCGCCTAAAGCGCCCGACGCCTGGGCTCGAGCGAGCGCCCAAGCGGAGCCTCTTTGAAGCGCGTCGCCTGGAAATGAAGCGAGGCGCTCAAGCCTCGAATTGCCTCGCCCGAGCGCCTAGGCGAGCGCCTGAGAGCCTATTGTAATCACTGATCTAGACCATCCATATAAAAAGTAGCATACATCTACAAAGAACACGAGTGCTTGAATTAAATTTGTTATTATAACTATAGCAACCTGGGATCTATTTCTAAACCCTACATGTCGTGGTATGTCCTTCAAAAAATGTGGCATCACCTACTTAAATCTAAAGGAGACTATTCAATACTAGATAACTGAAATTTAATATTTACATAAAAAAAAAAAGGTATCCAAAAAGATATAGTTCTTTATGGATTATGCCAGCTTTGACTATTCAATATACTAAATAACACCTTATTCAGCACTTCATTTCAATTGTTTTCATTGCCTGACTTCTCAAGAAGTAGAATTTACTTCTAACTTCAACACCTAAGCACTAATGGCATCAAGTACACCATGGTTTGCCTTTATGCAAGTACATTGATTCAGATAACTTACCATCATAATGGAGAGAAAAAAAAAGACAAAGATGATAAAATTTTAACCAATGTGAAAGCAGTTGCAATTTGGTGTCATAAGTAAAAAAAGACAGTGAATCCTTTGACGCATAAGTTTAACATCAATGTGACTCTGAAGTTTCCTCAAACAAATTGTTAGCTAATCAAAAATCACAGCTTACCTTAAAATCAACCTAAATGACTAGCATAGAATTTTTTTTGCTATGACTAACGGATAACAAATCATGTTAACAAGAATACTCTGACGAGAATATTCTTGAAAAAAGAAATCAACTTAGAAAATAGGAGCACAACACTGTATCTTAAAACACAAGTTCTGCTTTAAAGCACTATTTTACAGGATAGACATAATATTAAATCTGAAATACCACTTTTCCATTCACAAGCACCTTCAGCCTATTATTGTTTTCTTTCATGACTTGCTATGATTGAATTACAAAAAGAATAAGCAAGCATCAAAGAGTCTGTGTCGCAACTGAAAGCACTGAACACTAAATATGTGACTATTATTGGCACAAATTAAGCACAACTACAACAAAATAATATGGTAAAAATTCCTTTGAGAATGATTAACATACCGAAGCACAAGAAGAAAGGGGAAAGGTCTTCAAGCAGTACAATTTGTTTATTTTGTAGCACTGCAAAGTCATGGTTGATCTTCAGATACTCATACTAAAGAAGCATAATGTGCCAAAATGAAACAAATATGTAAACAAACTCTGTCTTACCTTAAGTCGGTTGGCGTGGCCGATTCCTCTTACCTTAAGCTGGTTAGTCTGGCCAGTGCTTTGGACAACACGTAGCTCATGGGACAAATGCAAGGAAGATCCAACAGTCATCCTCAAACTGGCATAAAACTTCAATAAATGGGGTTAGGAGCCACAAGTCTTCCCCTTGCTGAACCTTTCCACGGATGAGATCCACAATAACCTATGTATAGTAGGCCCCTGAACCTTCAGAATCCCCACCACAGGATAAGAAAACAAAAGACGAGTAAGAAGGCAGTTATCGGTCATCAACCTAACAAGCACTTGCACTGATCACCTCATAAGACGTTTACAAAAGCTAAAACATTACAAAACAAAGTGTTTCCTGCAAATCGCAAGAGCAAATTAAAAAAAAAAAAGTGCCTCATCGCCCCAAAACACTGCTTCTCAAATCACATTTCTCGTAATGTTTTAAGTCGGATTACGAATAGGGTCATTTGCTTTAATCCTAATCGACAAAGAAAACATGAGGCATCAAGCAGATAAATAGCCCTAACATGATTATGAGGGGAAAACCCCAAGAAACTCATTTTGATGGTGGAAACCCATCCTTTCGTTTAACCCATAATCCAAGAGAAGAAGATCAAGCGCTACGTAACCTAAGCCTTCACATGAAATCACAATTACAAAGTATCTACATCACCTGGAGGATACAAAGAATAAAACTTGAAGAGGAACAGAGAAGAGCACCTCTCCGAAAATCAAAGAAAAATCAACCAGATCGGTACGCTCAGATCAGACACTCGATTTGTCTCCAAGAAAGTCCCGGAGAGCGGAGAGCGGAGGACAGAGGGCCGGGGAAGGGGAAGGGTATGGGGGGTCGGAGACGACGGACGAGAGTTAGCGTGGCACGAAACGTCCTCGAGGAGGGTTAAAAACATAAGTTATTATACACGTGGCGTCGTTTAGTTGGATGTCCGGTGGTGTTTCGAGGTCTTGGGTCGATAGCCGGCCTCGTGGGTGTTTGAGTATGAGTACGTGGCTGGAGAGCAACACAAAATGCACTAGTAAATTATACGCCCGTAAAGCTTGCGCGAATTTCTGTGCCTTTCTTGAACCACCACCTCAGCATTCAAGGCATTCGCGTAGAAGCTGCAGGTGTGGTAGAATATTTCGACGGTCACATCTTCGTACTGAGGAAGGAAGCAAACAAACGAAAAGAGATCATGTAATTTGTCGGAGACGAGAAATCATGTAATCAGAAACACACACCAAAAGATCGAGAAATACAATATATTGATTCATTTTATGAATTAATTTAATGTAATACAAAAAGGATAGGAGATTATTTTCGGATAATGATAGAGAGATTACGAGAACCCTCAAGAAAAAGGTCAATAAGATATCTTTTTTTATCGAAAATTCACCCAAAGAGATTAACAAAATTTAAAGAACATATATGGGGCATAATTTGTTAGAACATGAACCGATAATATTTTTAATAAATAAGAGAAAATTAAAGGAAAAAAAGGAACCTATAATCATTTTAAAGGTAAATTTCGTTCTGAAGAAAAAGAAAGAACTCTAAGGAGAAGAAAATATCTGTATGAGAAAAATAAAAAATAAAAATTATTTCACTGCTTTATAGGGAAGACTAAGGTAAGTGAATATTTTAGGTTCAAACAATACGAATCTTATGAAAAGAAAAAAATAAGAAGAAAGTATATATATAATTTTGATATTTTTCATTACTCAATCCTAACTATAAAAATTTAAAATTTTCTAATATTATTAAAAATATTAAGAACAAATAAAAAGTACCGAATATATATTATATAATTATTGAGGTACTTTTATAAGACTTATACCTTAGTATAAGTAGTTTCTATACGAAGGAGACGAAGTGAGGTATTTTTATAATTTCTAAAAGAGACGAAGTGAGGTATAAGACTTAATATCGAATATATATTATATAATTATTGAGGTATTTTTATAATTATTGAGGTATTTTTAACTCAAATTATAAAATATTCTATCAAATTATAGAATATTCTATCATAGAATTGCATGCTTATGACGATGCACATGTGTCTTGATTTATTCTTAAAGCTTTTAAAAATTACCCAAAAGGATATATGCGTAAAGTGATATCTCGTGGATGCCTTACGTCATTAAAATTATTCTTTTATCGCTAAGTAGAAATAATAAACATTCATCGTAAGGGTAAGTAAGGTTGGAGTTAAATTTTATTATTATAATAATATGTCACTCTCCTTAGTTAATCAATCGATTTATTATTATCAATTTGAATCTTCATATTATAGAAATTAGATTTTTAGATCTGCAAACTTATCCCCTAAATGATATCAAGTAATAGTCTTTTTTGTTTTATTATTTTTATACCTTTATAAAGGCTATCCAACATGTTATATAGTCATATTAATTTTTTTAGTATTATTAAGCATATAATTTATTTTATGTTTGATATATATCATGCGTATAAATAATTTAATACATAATCAAATTATAATTATTAAACATGCTAAAATAAATATAAATACTTATAATTTATTACAATGAATAAATTCATAAATATAATAAACATGATAATGATACCATTACAATTCTAAGGAAATTTAACATATCAAGAAATTAATATTTCTAAGGAAATTCATAAATATATGCATCACATGATATTCTTATTGTTAGGATCAAGAGCACTAAGAGGGGGGGGGGTTGAATTAGTGTAGTGGAAAACTTTCTGCGATTAAAACGAAACTGTGTTCGAACGATAAAAACAATTTGTGTGTGAAAGCCGATTCTAAGCAAGATGATGTTAAAGTCAATCTATGAAGGCAGTTTGCAACTATGATGAAAACCAGAATATAGGTGCAAACTGAAATACGATGTTCGTACGAAGAAACTGATTTACGTCTAAATGCTGATTCATAAATCACTTGATTAGGCAAGATGCAGTTTAAGCAAGAGTATAAAGGCAGTTTGCAGTTATGGTAGAGCTCAAAACGTAAACGCAATCTGAAATATGATGATCGTACGAAAAAATAGATTTACGTCTAAACGCTGATTCGGAAAGTGAAAGGCTTGAAACCCGATCGTATATGCGCAGAAAGCAGTAAGCTTCAGAGGAGGTTTGCAGTAAAGATAATATGCTCAAAGTAAATGCAAACCGAGATTTAGAGTGGTTCGGTCAATCTTGACCTACTCCACTTTTGGCTTCCTCCACCGACGAGGTCACCAACGTCAACTAGAGGCCTTCCTTTAATAGGCGAAGGCCAACCACCCTTTTATAGTTTCACTCCTTTTGACAGGCTTAGGAGACAACCCTTACAGAAATTTTCTCTCCTCTCTTTACAACTCAGAACTTGGAAGAACAGAGGGAGAAGAACTTTTGGCCTTTACAACAATTTTGAGCTCTAAGAATCACATAAAGGATCAAGATTTCGGTGTAAAATTGCTGCCTATCAGTGCTGAATGGGTGGGGTATTTATAGGCCCTAACCCAGTTCAAATTTGGAGCTCAAAACTGTCAATTCCTAGAATTCCGGGATCAGGCGGTTGCACCTCCTGACTGGAGCGGTTGCACCGCTTGGCAGAGCTCGAAGACTGAGCCTCTGGGCGGTGCTACCTCCTGTTAGGGGCGGTTGCACCTCCTGATAGAGCTCGAAGACCGAGCTTAAGCGGTGCCACCTCCTGTCAGGGGAGGTTGCACTGCCCAGTCTCGCTCGGAGACTGAGCCCCAAGCGGTGCAACCTCCTGCCTTGGGCGGTTCAACCGCCTAACAGAAATCAGGGTTCGAATGGGTTGATCCATTCGGCCCAATTTGGGTTTTTCAAGGGCCCAATTGCCCCAAGATTAAGTTAATGGGATCACCTCCCATTTCTAACTTAATCAATGTGCTAACTACGATTTTTTCTAAGACATTTACTGCAACTTGCTCTGGTGCGTCAATCGCTTCTTCCGGCGAGCTTCCGGCGAACTTCCGTCAATCATCCGATGAACCCTTAGTGATGCTCCTGCGGACTTCCGGCAAACTCCTGGACTTGCGACGATTCACTTGGCGAGTTCCGACGAGCTTCTTTGGCAAGTTTATGGACTTCTCAGATTTGTTCCCGCAGAACCTCCGACGACTGTCCAAACTTCCGTCGAACTCTCGAACTCCCAACGTGATCATTGTCTTGACTCCGGCGCAACTCCTATTGCATGTCTTTCTTCTATCGTAGTTAATCATGTACACTTAAAACATAACTTCGATCGAGACAATTAATCCTAAGCAATTAACCAAGTTGTTCGGCATGTCATTGGTCCCTCGACGCTTCGTCTGATTCTTCGGCGCATCGTCCTTTCCTGCAGCCTATTGCCCAATCAGCCAGTTGACTCTGCAACTCCGATATCCTTGGCACAATACCCGCTCTTCTTGGCCCGAAGCCTTCTGTTGATACGTCGACCAATCCACCGGCCCGACGTCCAATCTTCTGACATGTTCCTTCGGCACAACATGATTTTCCTACTTTAATTGTCTTGATCGAAGCATTTTGCGTCACTCAAAACGCAGATTAAATCATAAACATATATCAAGTAGTTTCATCATCAAAGTACGAGATTCAACAATCTCCCCCTTTTTGATGATGACAACCACTTGATGGCAGAGTTAAACTTAACTCCCGGAGTTTAAACAAACTCCCCCTATCAATATGCCATATTAATAGAACCTTGAATTCAAACTGAATTCAAGTCATTGCAATATTCATCATGAATACTTGCAACACGAACATGTCATCGTGAACTTATGCATAAACTTATGCATAACATCATACTTCTCCCCCTTTGTCATCAACAAAAAGGAGAAGTCCAACTATTCTTGTGTTTGGAATATTAGTTTAACTTATTGCATGAAAAACATAATATCAAGTTTTATCATCATGCAGTTTTGAAGCCAGAAAATTTAGCAAATGTTACATCATGCTTAGAACATTCTAGCTATCAAGTTTTAGATATGTAAGTTTTACAACATACAATATAGCTAGAACATGCAAGCTAGCAATGTTACAACATTTTAGAACTTGCAAGCTAGCAATTTAGAGATGTTCAAGAAGACAACTCTTGCTTCTTGAAATATGCAAGTTGTAAGCTAGCAAATTTTTGCTTCCTTTGCGATGTTTGAGCTCGCAATTTTACTTCCATTGCAAGGTGTAAGTTTAGCATGTTTTGCTTCTTGAGATAGGCAAGATAGCACTTTTGCAATTTTTGTTTGACAAGCTTGTGATGTTCAAGATAACAAGCTCTTCCTTCTCTTTTGAGAAGTGTCATCTTTGCTTTCTTTGCAGAGTGCAAGCTAGCAAAATGCCAAACTAGCAAGAGATAATGTTTTACAAGAGGCAAGCAAACAATTTGGCAAGTGTTACATTTGCATCTTCTCTTTAGAGGAGTGTAATTTTTGCTTTCATCTTGAATTATGTAAGCTAGCTAGTTTGCCTCTTTTCATGATATCCACGCTAGAAATTCTTGCTCCCCCTTTGTCATTGTCAAAAAGAAGGGAAGACCCTTTTTTCAATTTTCAGATTATGATAAAGATAAGTATCAATTTTATTTGTGCATCATTATATATTCAAATTAAAACATATACAATTTCAAAAACCTTATTTTTCATGCATGGTACCGAAAAATAAATCAATCATGGGTATATCATACATGATACTCAAACATTAAAATTTTTAAGCATTTATCAATATGTTGATCATGATACCAAACATTCATCATTTAAAGCATTCATGATACATATCATATGCAATACATCATGTACATCATTGTCATAAGTATTGCATGCATCATTTCAAATTCATGAATATTTCATCATTGCATGCATCATGCCAAATCATAAAATATACAATCATCATTAATGCATGATTCATAATCATCATTTATTTTGCAACATGATGGTACCAAATTTGTCAAATTACATCCTACCATACATGATCGAAACTTCTTATTTGTATAAAACAAATTAATGAATATTTTATGTATTCTTATCATCACATAAGGAATATCAAGAAGAGTTATTGGGTGATGAGACAAATATTTTATAAATACACGAAATTATATAAAAATCATATCATAAGTGTTTCATGTATTCATATTATCACATGAAGCATACAATGCAAAGAAATAATGTCATGAAGAATATCAATGTGAAAATTCAGCAAAGATCACATGATACAATCGTAAAACATGATATAATTATGCGATATATCATGAGATGATAATTTATCATATCAATGAAAGATATCAATGAGGATCAATTGTTAGGATCAATTCGTGAATACCAAAGATATGATTCATGATTCATTAAAATTCTTCTTAACAAGTTCACGATCAGGATTCATATAATTCATAATAAAGCAAATTGATGTACAATCATTACATAAGACATACAAGGCAAAGAAATCTTGTTATTTCTATATTATGGAATATATGATATCAAGGCTCATGATTCATTTGAAAAGATATAGCACAAAGAGCAACTTGAAACGTTCTTATCAAGATCACATTTTACAAGAAATTTCAAGTATCAAATATCAAGTAATCATCATGTTTCTTCAAAATTCTTAAGTCAAGAAGTCAAGGGAAATTTCATGATTCGGTTAAAACAAAATTTCATTCAAGTTAATTCATAAAAAAAAATCATAATAACGTTATTACTATTTCATCAAAATCGAGAACACTAGAGATAGAAAATGATTGAAGCATTTAGC
Source organism: Musa acuminata AAA Group (assembly GCF_036884655.1). Classification (NCBI taxonomy): domain Eukaryota; kingdom Viridiplantae; phylum Streptophyta; class Magnoliopsida; order Zingiberales; family Musaceae; genus Musa; species Musa acuminata. The sequence continues at coordinate 31,472,366 of NC_088327.1, forward strand.
ATGATTCATATTTAAAATGTATCTTATGTCGTAAATACGAATCAAGCTTTTATCAAATCTGAAATCATCCTCAAAATTACATTCAATAAATTCATATATGACAAGCATAGATTTATTAAAAAATCAATAAGATAGAGAATTACATTTTATTTTTATAAATTTCTATTCATGTGATTTGCTTCTTATAAGCATGCCTTTGCTTTTTTAAAAGAATGTCAACATAGAAAGATAAATTCTATAAAATAAATTATCAAGCATGATTCCATGATAATATCCTTTTAATATCTTAATATTCATTATTAAGTATGTTCAAGAGAAATCATTAAGACCAAATGCATGATACACTCATTTATTTTCAAAATATTCATCATGTTTATTTTCATGAGATTTACAAGATTGGTAAAATAAATTCATTAATCTCAATAGGATATAAAATTCATTTCCATTTCATACAATTGATTTCATGTGAGGGTGTTCAAGTCTTTTTGTGAAAACATGTATCATCATTTAAAATCAAAACATAAGTTTCGTCATAAAGCCGTCAAGACCAAACACATCAAAAATAAAATATCATGATATCACATCTATCATCAAAAGATTATCAAGAAATTCATACATAGATGTATATGCACTATGTCATCTTAATATGATTAAACCAAAAACATGTTAATCCAAAATGAGAGTTTCAAATCAACATTTACTTCAAAAGCTCATGCATGACATAAAATCATCAAAATACACATGCATGGATTAATCTTAAGCACTATCACTATCATCCATAATGTTGCATACATCATTCAACATTTCAAAACATAACATGTATGAAACCTTAGAAATATACTTTTCATGATCAAATTTTTAGTTTTCCAAAGATGCTAAAAAGAAAAACATGATATAATTTTTGAAAAACAAAAAAAAAAATTTATTCCTACTATCTAAATTAAGCACTCATGAAAAACTTCAAGTAATTTCAAAATAATTCAAAAGAGTTGAGTTACTTACCTTGTAGTCGAAGCCCGTCAAAACCCAATTCGCCGTTTCACCTTTGGAAGTTCTTGATTCATCCTTGGTTGCCTTCCTCTTCTTTGGCCTCTTCCTTTGTTCAAGTTCATTGTCTATTTTAGATTTTTATTTAATAAACTTATTAAGATTTAGTGTTCGAAGTTCAAGTTCATCATTGTCCTCATCACTTGAGTCATCGCTCAAGTGGTATTCATTTGTCCGGAGTTCCAAATCCTTCCTGTTCTTTGGAAGGTGATTTTGTTCATCATGTTCATCATGTGCATTGTGCACCATTTCATATGTTATCAATGAACCAATTAGTTCTTCAAGTGGTAAGTTGTTTAGGTTTTTAGCTTCTTGTATTGTAGTTACTTTTGAATCCCACTTCTTAGAAAGAGAATGCAAAATCTTGTTTACGAGTTCAAAATCTGAAAAACATTTTCCAAGAGCTCTTAAACTATTGACAACATCCGTGAAACGGGTGTACATGTCGCCTATAGTCTCGCTTGGTTGCATTCGAAAAAGCTCAAAATCATGCAATAAAATGTTAACTTTCGAGTCTTTGACTCTACTAGTTCCCTCGTGCGTGATTTTAAGTGTTCGCCAAATGTCAAAAGTCGTTTCACACGTAGAAATCCGATTGAACTCATTTTTGTCTAAAGCGCAAAATAAGGCATTCATAGCCTTTGCGTTTAAAGAAAAATACTTCTTCTCCAAATCCGACCATTCGTTCATCGGTTTAGAGGGAAGTTGAAAACCGTTTTCAACGATATTCCATAAATCCAAATTCATAGAAATCAAGAAAACTCTTATTCGAGTTTTCCAATAAGTGTAGTCCAGTCCGTTAAACAACGGTGGACAAATAACCGATAAGCCCTCTTGAAAGCCATGAAGAGCCATTTCTCTCGGGTGTAAATCCGAAATGAGAAATACCGGGCTCTGATACCAATTGTTAGGATCAAGAGCACTAAGAGGGGGGGGGGGGTGAATTAGTGGAGCGAAAAACTTTCTGCGATTAAAACGAAACTGCGTTCGAATGATAAAAACGATTTCTGTGTGAAAGCCGATTCTAAGCAAGATGATGTTAAAGTCAATCTATGAAGGCAGTTTGCAGCTATGATGAAAACCAGAATATAGGCGCAAACTGAAATACGACGTTCGTATGAAGAAACTGATTTACGTCTAAATGCTGATTCGTAAATCACTTGATTAGGCAAGATGCAGTTTAAGCAAGAGTATAAAGGTAGTTTGTAGTTATGGTAGAGCTCAAAACGTAAACGCAATCTGAAATATGATGATCGTACGAAAAAACAGATTTACGTCTAAATGCTGATTCGGAAAGTGAAAGGCTTGAAACCCGATCGTATATGCGCAAAAAGCAGTAAGCTTCAGAGGAGGTTTGCAGTAAAGATAATATGCTCAAAGTAAATGCAAACCGAGATTTAGAGTGGTTCGGTCAATCTTGACCTACTCCACTTTTGGCTTCCTCCACCGACGAGGTCACCGACGTCAACTAGAGACCTTCCTTCAATAGGCGAAGGTCAACCACCCTTTTACAGTTTCACTCCTTTTGACAGGCTTAGGAGACAACCCTTACAGAAATTTTCTCTCCTCTCTTTACAACTCAGAACTTGGAAGAACAGAGGGAGAAGAACTTTTGGCCTTTACAACAATTTTGAGCTCTAAGAATCACAGAAAGGATCAAGATTTCGGTGTAAAATTGCTGCCTATCAGTGCTGAATGGGTGGGGTATTTATAGGCCCCAGCCCAGTTCAAATTTGGAGCTCAAAACTGTCAATTCCCGGAATTCCGGGATCAGACGGTTGCACCTCCTGACTGGAGCGGTTGCACCGCCTGGCAGAGCTCGAAGACTGAGCCTCTGGGCGGTGCTACCTCCTATCAGGGGTGGTTACACCTCCTGTTATAGCTCGAAGACCGAGCTCAGGCGGTGCCACCTCCTGTCAGGGGAGGTTGCACTGCCCAGTCTCGCTCAGAGATTGAGCCCCAAGTGGTGCAACCTCCTGCCTTGGGCGGTTCAACCGCCTGGCAGAAATCAGGGTTCGAATGGGTTGATCCATTCGGCCCAATTTGGGTTTTTCAAGGGCCCAATTGCCCCAAGATTAAGTTAATGGGATCACCTCCCATTTCTAACTTAATTAATGTGCTAAATACGATTTTTCCGAAGACATTTACTGTAACTTACTCCTGTGCGTCAATCGCTTCTTCCAGCGAGCTTCCGGTGAACTTCCCTCGATCATCCGATGAACCCTCGGTGATGCTCCTACGGACTTCCGGCAAACTCCTGGACTTGCGATGATTCACTTGGCGAGTTCCGACGAGCTTCTTTGGTAAGTTTATGGACTTCTCGAATTTGTTCCCGCAGAACCTCCGACGACTGTCTGAACTTCCGTCGAACTCTCGAACTCCCAACGTGATCATTGTCTTGACTCCGGCGCAACTCCTATTGCATGTCTTTCTTCCATCGTAGTTAATCATGCACACTTAAAACATAACTTCGATCGAGACAATTAATCCTAAGCAATTAACCAAGTTGTTCGGTATGTCATTGGTCCCTCGACGCTTCGTCCGATTCTTTGGCGCATCGTCCTCTCCTGCAGCCTATTGCCCAATCAGCCATTTGACTCCGCAACTCCGATATCCTTGGCACAATACCCGCTCTTCCTGGCCCGATGCCCGAGTCCACGGCCCGAAGCCTTCTGTCGATACGTCGACCAATCCACCGGCCCGACGTCCAATCTTCTGACATGTTCCTCCGGCACAACATGATTTTCCTGCTTTAATTGTCTAATCCTGATCTAAGCATCCTGCGTCACTCAAAACGCAGATTAAATCATAAACATATATTAAGTAGTTTCATCATCAAAATACGAGATTTAACACTTATATTTTTAATAGGATTTTGATCAACAGAAACATATTTTAAAGCCCCCACGTTTTTCAAAAGAATTAACATAAAACTCATCATATTGCATATGGTAGTTTTCTTACCCATTTCATATGTCATAATATTTTTCATAATTTTATATATGCATCATGTTTATCATAATTTCACATATGCATAATACTTTTATCATAAAAACATTATATCTTAATTTTCATAGCTCTATGGAAGTTCTCGCATAGAGAGCAAGAGAAGAAAATATTATTAGTTCGTCTTCCTAAACATTATTTCTTAATTTATATATTCTCTCTTCTATCTATAAGTTTTGAGTGGTCAAGGACTCTTTCTAACTTAAGAGCTACCAAGACCAGCAAGCAAGAAGTTCTTTTCTTTCAACTTATTATAAGATTCTATAGTTTCATCTTCATCCTCGATATTGTAACAACAAGTATAATAGAATCAACATCTTTAGTAGTATCAATGAAGGTATTGTTAGTTGAAAGATGAAAGATGAGAAAAGGAAGAATCGATGACAAGCGTTTTGTTGTGATTTATCCTTGTCACTTGAGAACTTTTGAGCAATTATCGTTTGAGAACTCTTTGCTAAAGTTATTTGTTTAAATAGTTGAAAATTCACAACAAGATTTTTTTTACTAATTAACTAATAATTTCATTGATTCCTTAATCAAAATATGTTAAGATTTCATCTTAAATCATTTCATTTATGGAGTCCACTTAAAACAAATAATTATCACAACTAATTATAAGAGAAGTTTTCCTCTTTAACTTAACTAGAAGAAAATTGGTTGTTGGCTTAATTATCACAACTTTTTAGGACAAACACAAACTCCAAAATGGTCGTTGGCTTCAATGGAAGAGAAGCTCCAGCTATTTTCGAAGGCCTTCAGCATGCTTCTTCTGCGCACCGCTAGACTAGTCTGCTCGTTCAATCTGATGCCAAGCTCATTGTTGACGACCTCAACAACAACTCATCGCCGACTCCATGGTTTTTGAGAGCCATCCTAAACAATATTAGGATGCTTGATGCTTCTTTTTTTTCTTTTCTTGTCATCAAATCTATAAAATGATGCACAACTGATCAATCAAATACAATGTGAAATTAAATTTGAATGGAGGGTTAGTTAGTTCCTTGTTAGATTCTTAATTAAAATGTGACAGAGATTCACCTTAGATTGTTAGAACATAAATAAATAAGAAAAATAAATAAAATTTTTATTGATACTCTCTGTTACTCGATCCTAACATAATTTGTTAAAAGAGTTTTATCAATGTAATCATTTGATGGAGGTTAAAAATTTGAATCCTCATCCGATAAATTTAAAAAAAAGAGATTATTAGTTGGTCGACTTTCTTGAGATCAATTAAACTCGGCTAGTCAAGATTTCTTTCATTTTGAGAGCAATCAATCAATGTAATTCTTCAACATGTTCTCAGGTTTAAAACCCTCACCAATCTCATTCGATCATGAGACTGATACACCAAATCCCCGAAAATTAGTACGACGTGCGGTTGATGTCATTAGACTTTGTCTGCAAACCACGAATCCTTTTCCTCAGCACCTTTCAAAGTTGCACAAGTCCATTATGAAACGATTTTGTCGAAAATGACGAGCACATCAAAGCAACAAAAGTTTGTGAGAACTTCCGATGATAATTCTGCAAACTATGATGCAACACTTTTTGAGGGTGGCACCCAAAAAACAAGCAGCATTACAAGTTGGCACTAGTGAGAACGCCTCCAATAATAAGAGTGTGAATCTAAATCCCAACAAAACAATTGGTTCCCACAGCATCCAAAACTTCAAAAATATGTCTGTGGATTGTGTTTATTGTACAAAATCCTCCACCATCCAACCACTAAATGCACAATTCATTCCGACATTTAACGGTCAAGGCTTGAGAGCAAGAGCCAAACCAAACTTGGGAGTCCTTTCCAAGGCCTTGGTGTCGAACTCACCGGATATCGTTAGAATGGATTTCGGCTTCAGCTCATGCTGGAGAAGAGCCCCGAGCTTGCCAGAGTTGTTGAGCCTTGCCTTCACTGTTGTCTGGGGATCCAGTGCATGTTGTCCTCCAACAGTCATCGTGTTCTCGTTGGTAGAGAACCTTCTAACGATCTCTGCGACCACAGAGCTCTTCTGCATCTCATCCAAATGGTACACGTATGAAGCTCTAAGAGTGTCTCCCTTATCCGCCCTGATGACAAGAGTGTTACTGGTAAAGATGCCATGGAACTCAGAAGAAGAGGTTTGTGATAAACAACAAAGATGCTTACAGAATGATGGAAGCATTATATTCTGGTTTCTTCAGGGCAATCCCAGCAGTATATTTGATGAAAGTTCCAGAGGCAGTATCAAAGCCAGCCTCTGCACCAAATGCAATGCCTTGGGCACCAACTGTCCCAGAAAGTTCAACTAAAGGGTTCTGCTTCAGAGCCACCACGGAGGCAACACTTGCATGATGATGGAGATATTGCACCTCCAGCTGAATGGAGTAAAAATTCGATTTCAGCCTCCAGGCTCATCAGGTCATAATTATTACTGCCATCAAACCTTGTTACCTTTCCTGAGTTATAATCGGGCAGCTTGATAGAAGCAATAGTCTTTGTGGATGGTAAGATTTCTGCCATGGTCAGAGTGGTAGAAATCTGGTAGAAAACGCAGAGAAAAAAAAATCAGAACCTCTTCGTTGCTTACTAATTTGTGTCTGACAAGAAGATAATGGGGCGACAAACACACATTCGAATCGGTATCGATTTTGACATTAATGAGGGTATTCTTGTACGTATACTGTGTACCGACATCAAAAGAGTAAAGCCCTCCTTTCTTGACAGCAGCAGAAGTAAGTGCCTGTAGATTGAATCAGAAACAGTTTGGAGTCTGTTAAATGCAGAAAAAGAATATCTCAAGACAAGAAACCAGAAGAAAATACATGATAATATAACTTCTGGAACAAATAACTTCAGACATGCACAGCTAGCAATTAACATAGTTTGAGATCAAGTCATGAGCATCAAATTTACTAAAATATCAGAACATAAGGATCACTAGAAAGATGCAAACAACAAAAGAAGAATCTACAAATTATGTAAGTGCTACTTCAAAACTGCGACAGAATTTTCTTCAAATTTGTCTCTGAAAATTATCACATTCCGAGCAAAAGTGCCCAGGGTTGGCTGTTAGGGGAAACAGATTAGATTTGTAGTGTGGTGGAGGTTATTGGATCAAGGTTGTAGTATCTGGTGCTTGAAGGAAAGAAACAGGAGATTGATTAATTGAGAGAGAGAGAGGGAGTAATGGGTGATGATTGATGCAATTTCAAGAAAGAGGGCAACAATGAATGTTTTTAATATGGCAATAGAAATAATCAGGAAAAGACTCGGTAGTCATTACAAAGAAATTAAATTGAAAGACAAAAAAAAAAGTGGGCAGACGACCATTGGCCAAGACAATACTTCTTTAGTTTCTGGTCATCAATGGTGCACCAAGAATTATTAGCAGTTTACACCCCACAAAGAACCTTAACCAGATTTCTCCTGATTATGTAGAACCCATTGACACAGCAGCAAAAACGATAAGGATAAGAATATCAGATAATTACAAAAGACATACTCTATGCATTATTAGCTGTTTACAGCCAAAATAAAGACCGTTCAGATTTCTCCTGACTTTGTGGAACCCATCCACAACATATTGAACTCCCAAAAAGACCATAGTAGTATAAGAAATGACCAGACCTTGGCCCTATTGCAGATTCCATCTAGTCTTGAGAACACCACATAGGAATTGTTTCAGTATTGTTACAACTTCTTTTGTTAAATAGAAAACAAGATTCTAGAAATATTTGTTCTTCCAAGAGGATGCAATCTCAGGTAAATAAGAAAAATATACAAAATAATATATCACAACTATGATGGCTATTTCTGCACCTTCAATATTAAGTACCCACATGATCAAGATGCAAAATTTGCACATTTAATGAAATAAGATTCAGGTCATATGAACCACTCCAATAGATTAACATCAAAACTAGTCACAAAACAGGTGGGTACACCTTTTATACAATGTATCACAGTGTCACCATTATTGCCACAGAAAGATGGAAGTCATTTGTCAATGCTAATGGAGTAAAGACACAGCAAAAAGAGGCAAACACTCTTTTTCCACTCATTACCATTATCTGGACACTAAAACAAGCTTTCGAATCTTACTTGATGATACATTACATGGAAATATAGATAGCTTACAGGTGTGACTTAGAAACAAGGGCAAAGGATCCACATAATATGTTTTAAAAAGCACATCATATGTTTAAAAAAGAAATAAGATTCTCTTTGGAATTGATAGTAATGAGGACTGAGAAAGTAAATTACTAATGAAGAAAGAGAGTAAACAAAATATTATTAAAGAATGGGAGAGAGAAGGGAAAGGTTGATATCAAAATTTTCTTCTTTAGAACAAATTACTTAAACGAGTATGTTTTACCTGCCTCATCTCTGTAACAGAGCTCTTTCCAACTTGGAAAAGGACTAACGTGATTAAATATTATGACTCCAAGATCTGATCAATCATTGTCATGAATTAAGAACTTCGAGTCCAGATAGACCTCAGTTAAAGAAGATTCTCACTAGATGTTAGCTGCTGTTATCAGACATTATCATGCACTAAGCAACTCACTAACTAACCCAGCCAATTGACTTTGCCTATAAAATCTGATCCAAACTGACTCTAATTATAGGGTTAAACCAATGATCAGACCAATCAAACTTATGACTAGAATCAGACTCACCACTAGGAACCAACCTGGGACTCTTAACATGCACTAAGAAACTCACAAACTAACCCAGCCAATTGACTTTGCATATAAAATCTGATCCAAACTGACTCTAATTATAGGGTTAAACCAATGATCAGACCAATCAAACTTATGACTAGAATCAGACTCACCACTAGGAACCAACCTGGGACTCTTAACATGCACTAAGAAACTCACAAACTAACCCAGCCAATTGACTTTGCCTATAAAATCTGATCTAAACTCATTCTAACCACAAGGAACCAACCTTGGACTCTCGCTACACATTGTAATAAAAGATGTGCCTTCAAATAGATTGGATTGTTGGAATTCAGGGGCCCAACCACCACCAGCATTTGGATCCTTTATACACACTAATGCAGTTCTGCTGTGACGCAACTCGGACAGAATGCACAGATACATCAGCATCGATTAAGAGCTGAATTTCTAATTACTGTCACTCTGTTCCTTTATGCCACAATTAATATTAACATGACCGAATGTAAGAAACTGTTATAACAGATACTAGAGATCCTCCTTATAGATCTTGATAAAAACATAACAAACATTGTTGCTCACCTATCTCACTTTTATGTCAACAGTATCAATTTGTGCCACATATTTCAGGCAGCACTTACCATTCTGTTGGGAAACCTGCTACAAATATTATGAGTACAACAGCACAAGTTTCTGATATGTGCCTTCTTAATATTTGAACATCATGCCATCTTTTTTTAATCAGTCAACGCTGTATTTCTGTTGGTTTTCTCCCCTGAACCCAACATCTCAAATGGAGATGATCAGCAATACTTCTTTCTTCTAGGAATGGGTCTTTGGTAATATTTGATGCATGGAATCAGACAGCCTACTATAGCTTTTCTTACAATAACCTTGATAATATGTTTTCTAAGTGCAAAGATACTTCTTTTGCTTGCAATTTTCCTTGAAAAATACTTTGCAATGAAAAACCATGTTTGAACCACCTGACAAGGTAATATACTAATTTGGAGTAACTATGGCAAAGCAACTTTCTATCCAAAGCCAATACATTCAAGAAGACAGTAGAGCTTCAATTATAAAAAAGTAACTCTAAAATTTGATTTCTGACACCAAAGGGTCACGAAATCAAGAGAAAGAATACAGCATATTCAAATATAAAAGAAACAAACAAACAAAGAAAAGTTGAAAATTTCAGACGAATTTAATAGTCCAAAGAGTCAAAGCTATATCAAGAAACATCATATCAACCTAATAGTAAATATAAATCGAAAAAAAAAGATAAAAACGTAGATTCAGAGAACAGTATAAGAAAGGGCAGTTATTCACATCATTTGAGAAATATAAAATGATAATAAATGAATGAGGTTTTCATAGACAAAGAGGGCATGGAAGAAGCAAAATTCCAGAAGGCAAAAGAAATCCAAAACTCAGAAATAAATATATGACAGAATCAATTTTCAGGTAATCATATACAAAGGAAAGCTAGCAAGACACAGCATGACCGCACACAAGGACAACACCTGGCCACATTGAAATACCCAATCAACAGAACAAAAAGTATAACTACATATAATAGGAAAAATCAAATGTGCAGTTAACAGTTAACAGAACAAATAAAACCACATCCAACATTACGAAACTGTGAACCACAGACATGAAGAGCCGCATAAAAGGGCATTAAATCGAGGCAGACTATTTAAGCCACCCCAAATTCCAGAAATGACAAAAACCAATCAACCACTTGCAAATCCACAAATTAAGCGGAAAAAAGAAATGCCCATAATTCCAGATACACACGCAGAAGTTATTCCTGATCTCCTTGGAGCAACAAGCGCTACAAATGGGACCATCCTAAATCTTCACAAAGAAAAAGAAACGAACGTCAATCAGATCGGCAGCAACTATTAGATTACGGAGCCAATCAACATGATTCGACATTGAAATTGCAAAACCTAGAAAATAAGCTCGTCATCAAAGATTCCAAATTCATCAGAAATCGACAAGAGCAAAGTAAGGGTAACGGGGAGAGCCGTAGAGGACGATTACCACACCGGAGGCGCTGGAGGTGGAGATGGTTAGCTTCTGGTCGCAGGTGTAGTCCTTGATCAGCAGATCTGAGTTGCCGAACAAAAAAAAAAAAAACAGAAAACTTCAAGTTTCGAGGAAAAAGAGAGATTGGGAAAAGATGAGATACCTTTGGCCGTCCTGCCGATGTCGGAGAATAGCCCCGGTCCTTTCATGGCTGCGGACGAGAAGAGACGGAGTTCTGCTACAGATGTAAAGAGGCAGACCCTACTGGCCTGGGGAACAGGGGGGGAGTAGAATAAAAATAAAAAAAGAAATTAACAATAATAATAATAATACTTTTCGTGACCGCTCTGGCTTGGCCACTCATCGAACGACGGGCCCCCCACCCAGCGACTCCACACGAGCCAATGGCCCGGTGAGGAGTAGATGGGCAGAGGTAACACTTACAGGTATCGGTCGCTCGCTCACCCCATGAAGCGTTAGCTACGGCCCCACCTCTTCCTCTCCGGCTGCTAATGGCAACTGTGGGCGTGGGCCGCACCGAACGAACGACTAGTTGGTAGGTACGAAGATACCAAACGAATCCGATCAGTTATCGCTGACATACGATGCCGTGAGAATGCATGAGATACGAGGGTAACCCAAAATGACGGCCTTTGTCTTCTTCTTACAATAAAAGGAAATTTAAGAAGGGCAAAAAAAGGCAGCATGCATAGCACAATGCTCCAAATGCGTGCGCTTCATCTTTGTACTCTGCCTGTTGATAATTTTATAGCATTATTCATGGCATCCGATCGCAAGTCCATATAATCCTATATAGGTTTATAGTCATATTCTCGTTTCAAATGTGCCGCTAAACTAAATGAAACCTTGGTGTATATTTCTCTCTACAAATCGTGCGGATTTTGGATCCACATCTTTGAGGGGGATGACGCCCAAAAACGTATGTGGATGCTTCTAGTATCAACCTCTCCATGAATCTCAGTTAAGGTAAGAATTAGATTTGTTGAAATGAGCCTCGATTACCAATTTCCTATCGAACGCCATTAGATGACATCTGGACCAGATCAGTTGATTAAGTACATGCAGTCCAACATGTGTTTAAAGCTCGATAACGTCTGGGAAACTCCAGAGGGCGTTTCCACAGGGTGGGCCGCGCAACAGAATAAACCATGAAGAATAAGCCGTAGCTCTCATCGTCGCAGGCCCACAGTGATCTGTAGTAACTGAAAACAAAATTTAATTCAAGGTATAAGATCAAATGAACTATCAAGAGAATTGATTGGTTGCATAACATGATCATGTCAATACAATGAAGTAGAAGATGCAAGCGGTTGTCATTTAGAGTGGCAAAAGTCGCTAGTATTGCTGAACCAGGAAAGAACAAAAAACCTTCGTTTCCAAACAATGCATTATTTACATTAGTGCAAAAACCCTTTGTTATAGTGATTTAGCAAGTTAATTCATGAAAAAACTTGATCCCTAAGAAAATTAGGTCTGTGTTCAAGTGTTTTTGGAGGCACTTGAATTGTGAAATGTCTGATTGGTAGCATTTACATAATAGTTGCGCCAATCATACTGAACAAACTCAAAAACCATCTCATGCGCAGGCAGAACCATAAAAAGGACTTGGATATTTGATTTGATGGCAGAACCGGAGAAAGCTTGGAAAACATAGCGCTACCATGAAGGAGGAGGACTAGTTACTTGTGAAGATCATTGATATCAGATATGGAGATCCTCGATGTCCTTCAAGATACTTGCACCACCAGCTGATCTTTGTTCTGCAAGATTCACCACCAGCTGCCCACAGGCACCACTGATGTCTTGGCCCATCTCTTGACGAATTGTTGTCCGGATATTGTATACACCTCTAAGAACTTTTTGGAATGTTCTCACATTCTCTTCACTGCTAGTCCTGAAACAACTCGAATTACCAATCGGATTGAAAGGTATCAAGTTTACCACCTGTCTCCAACTAAAAACAGTTAGAAACTGGATCAGGCATTGTACACATTTCTTGTGCAGCTTGCACATCCAATATTGAGATGAAGAATTTCCTGAACTAATTAGTTCCTAAAGTACAGATGATGGATGACATCAAGGCTATATTGGCGATCTGACAGTTTATAGGAATGGCACTTCTGAACAGCTAGTTCCTAAAGTACAGATGATGGATGACATCAAGGCTATATTGGCGATCTGACAGTTTATAGGAATGGCACTTCTGAACAGCTAAGCTGCAGAGACATTAAGGCAGTCTGTTTTATGAACATTTCTAAAAAATATGACACGTAAATTTAACATCTCAAACTGAAAAGTCAGTGAAGACCAACAGTGACCTCACAATGGATAACTGTCATAATATAAAGACCATGGCCTGTGGACCAACTCCAAACTGTTTACACCTAATTTTGATCCATTTTCAAACAAAACAAACCTCCATTCAAATAGACAATATTCTTCAACAACACATGGACAAAGCTTTTGAATTCCTAACTCGATGAATCGTATGCAGCTATCAGGATAACATTTTTCTGGTGAAAGTGGCCAGCTCATTTGACACACACAACAAAAATAGCAGTAAGACAGCTATTGACATAGTAATGTTTTTGCTTCAAATTATCAGAAAAACAAAATATATCAAAAACTATTTTAGCTCATTTATCATGACATTTGCTGCCAAATATAACTTCTCAATCTAGAACTAAAATCAATTTTGCTTATTACAGGAAAACAAGGAAACAATCTAGCACGATTAGATAGGACAAGACCAAAAATCCCTTCAATAATTAACTATAAAAAAATATTTCTGATGAAATGTGTAGCCAAAACAATTCATATCTTGTAGTCAACAAGATAAAGATTCATATGTTGTACCCAACAACTACGACCTTCAGTAATTAAACTATAAAGTCTAATTTTTGTAGCCAAAAGATTCATATTTCTGATGGGATGTTTTTCATATCTTGTAAAGGCGTCTTAAGTCAGTACATCACAGCATATCAAAATATTACTACCTTTTTTCATTTCTGTGCTTGTTCAAACAAACAAATGCTTTTCATTAAATGGCCATAAGAAGTTAATCAGTTTCAAAAGTGGACAGCAAACAATATTTTAGACGATAAGCTCACCACTTTAAATGTTACTAGTAATTTGCCCAGTTGGTGAGCATGCTGCTCGTGATCATTGACCCCATCAAGCATGATGTACTCTACAAAGACTTTCTGCTGACTGCAATCAAGGGTCATAAAAAGATTTGACTAAACTTGAAAATAATAAAGACAACATATTCAGCATATGGGCACAGTTTCCTAGTTCTCACGTGTTTTTTTGATAGGTCTGTAATGCATCCATAAGTTTTCCCAAAGGAAAAGCTCGTGCTGCTGGCATTATCTGGCAACGAATATCCTGATCTGGTGCATGCAATGACACAGCTAGATTCACAGTTGGAAGGTCAATAGGCAGCTTGTTGATGGCATGAATTATCCCAACCTACAGAATGTATAACAGAAATATTATCATTTTGTGAACTATTAACAGTGACTGTCTATGAAACTTGGCTAATAATAGATAAATAATCAACTGCAGATGAATTTAAGATGCATACATGTTAATTTAGTAGCAAAAAGATATTCATTTCATTTTAAACAGAATGGAAAGATACTGCTATGTGCCTTACTGATTTTGTTTGCACAAAATGGTGACAAAATGGCTTATTAACAAAAAACTGATATGTATATTTTTTTATTAAATTTTTTTCTGATGTTATTAATATATGTATGTTGCAATTCACACAAAAGTGTTGTTGATGTTTAGACAATAAACCATAATCATATATTAAAGGCTCCTTTACTTTGAATTAACAAGAAAATAAAAGTGTGGCTATGAGATGTAAAGATAAAAGCTAATCTGAAGTTGTAATAGGCATGTTGTACTTAAGTCGAGATGCAATACTGCATCAATGATAGTGATCATATCAATACAAGAACAATTCTATTAAGCACACAGAAGAGAAACAACACAAGAGGATCAACAGAAACAAGATGAAAAACCCAAACAGAAAAATCAAGAACTAGAAGAAACAAGTAAATGGGTAGAGATAGCATTAATGAAAGTGATCACATCAATATAAAGACAACTTTAAAGTAGACAAAAAAGAAATAAAACATAAAGAGGATCAACAGAAATAAGATGTCAATACCCAAACAAGAAAAAAAAGGAAGTACAAGAAACACATTTAAGTGATTATTGTGAAAGGGAAAATAAATAATCTTTTGGAAATGATGAAGACCATGAAAGATGAAAGCCAAGTATCAGATTAAATTTGAACAGGTTCCATCAAGAAATTATGATATATAATACAAATTAATATTCACAAACAAATCCATAACCAAACAAATGTCCTCTGCGGTGCGGTGTTCACCAATATAAATTATATTGAAATCTACAGGAAACCCTTATCTAATTAGAGTGAGAAAGGCCATATAAGAGTCAAGCTTTAGTGAATACTAAAAGTATCAAACATCCTATTACAATGTAGAACATGCTCCAACATAACTGTTTATGCTATTGTACGGCTTACAGGAAACAAGATAAGCATCCTTACTGAGAGATATTTAGGCTACAACTCAATAATAGGAATATAGCCCTTGATAGACATGACAAACACACTGGGATTGTAACCTGTTTGGATGACAGCTTAAATGGCTTTAGCCCTAGACAGAAATGAAAAGCAAACCAAAATATAAATAAATGCCTGACATGGAAAATTGTCAAGTATTTTGACAATAAAATTTAGATAACTGTTCCACCAAGAAATGCACAATGGGAATCAAGGTTTGATGAGGTTGATACATTTCAAACTCAGAAAATAAAATGAATGAAAGCAAGTACACATGAAGGAAAGGACGTAATAAATCCACCAATAATATTTTAAAAAATGCATTAGCAGTTAGTACCTACAGTTGATACAGTAATTTTTTTAGGTGATAGCTGAAATGGAAATCCTGTCATGATCTGGATGGCTTCCACTAAAGCTGCATAGTTGTTTAATGGTTCCCCCATGCCCTGTGTAAGTACAACCATCAATAAGGCCAAGGAGTCATCTAGGTATAGAATACAAAATTCACTAGCTATTCTCAATGGCAAAATAGAGAAGCTCTGTGTACAATAAGAAGATGCTTGAGATAAGTGTGTTGCAAAACACAAATATATTTAGAGCTAAAGCAGAGAAGAACCAAAATTAAAAGTTCACCTGCATCACATGCCAAATAGTTTTGAAAGGTTGTGAATACTTTCAAATTGTTGCACATTTATATTTCCCTTTTATCAATCTGGTTTAAGATTTCAAACAGATCAAAACAACTGTAAGCATAATCAACCAATGCCTATCCATAGTCAACAATACCCAGTGTAGTAAAAAACGCTAGACACTAAAAGGCACCAAGGTGCCAAAACGCCCTAGCAAAGCTAGGTACTTAAATATCACCATCAAAACATCAAACTGCATTCATTTAAAATACCAAAGTACTATATTGTCCAAATCTAATAATAAAACTGCTAAAAGAAAAAGAAGATTAATGTTAAAAATTTAACAATTTCCCTCAAGAAAGTCAATGACCATCAAATTCGTAGACTATGGACCATTATTAATAATGATTAACATTACATGATTACAAGAGAAAGAAACATAAGGAGAGGTGGAAGAAGTATGCAGAAGGAAATAAGGGGTTGGGAGGGTAGCAAGTAGCTATTTGAGTGAGACCATTCATCTAGTTCAATTGAACCAAATTGGCTCGACTTAGGCTCAACCCAGCCTAAGTTGAATCAGGTAGGCGCTTGGTCCACCCAACGCCTGGGCCACGCCCGATTGAAGTCGCTCGCCTAGCCTACTTATCAAGCGCTCTCACCTCGCTTGGGTGCCAAGGTGAGCGCTCAGGCATCTGATGACTTCACTTAATCGACCCTAATGAATTCTAAAGCAACACTATTGACATGTGCAACAAGACAATAAGTTATAGACAAAAGATGCTAACACATATATTACCATGAAAACAGAATTCTGCATATGAGTAAAGTGAGATACATGCAACAATTGTTCCACAATCTCTCCTATCGAAAGATTATTCACAAAACTTATTCAATGTCAACAAAGCAAATTGACACTAATGCATGCTAAAGCAACATTCATGATATGTGTAACAAGACAAAACAAGTTTCAGAACAAGAGATGCTAACACATATATTACCATGAAAACAACATTCCGTATATGTGTGATGCGAGATGCATGCACCAATTGTTCCACAATCTCTCCTGATGAAAGATTGTTCTTAAAACCCATTGTCCCAGTAGCACAGAATTTACAACCCATTTTGCAGCCCACCTGAAAACAAGCTGGTTATGGAACTCAAAGCTCTTGAAAAAAGAATAACTGCAGAATCTTAACCAGAAACATGGCATTCAATAGTCTAGCTAAGATTATTTGTCATAAACCAGAATATGGCTATTACACCAGAGCAAACAGAATGGTCGCACCTGGGATGAGACACACAAGGTTGATCTAGGACCCCCAGAACGAGGTTTTCCATCATATTTTCCTTGTCGTGTGTCATATCTCATAATTACAGCCTCCACAGAGTTGCCATTCTGATAATAAAAAAAATAAAAACAACAATAATATCCTTTTCTTTAGCAAGATAACACTTAAGCTGTTCTATAAAAAGATCATAAAGTCTTCATAGGACAAGTCTAATTAATAATAATTTTTTTATCATTATTCACTCATCTGTCTTCTGTAAGATCATAAAGTCTTCTTAGGACAAGTCTAATTAATAATAAAGGTTTGACATCATTCACTCGTCTGTCCTTTATAAAATTTAAAGCCTTTTTTTCTTCGAAAATAATACCTTTATACTTGTTCTCAGTAACTGAGTAGATTAATCTGGCAGTGCTAGAGCTTCAAAATTTCAAACGGAACTTTCGAATCTTCTCGTAGTTCAGACAAGCTACGTTTATGGTGCATACACAGAGGTGTGATAATGGGTTGAGATGGCTTGGGACTAGATTCCATTTAGGTAGGGCTGCAGTGACAAATCAACAAATCAAACTACGCACTAGCTGAACACAATTTATTCTTTTAATTCAATATTATCTTCGAATAATATTAATTATTTAATCATTATGTATATGGAATAAGTTAGACAACCATTAAAAGATTTATAGAGTCAAATATTGAAAAATAACACTTTATACCTTACCTTAGGTGGGAAATTAGCTATGTGAGGAGAAGGGGCATTCTTCCTAATCCCTTATCTCCCAATCCATCTACTTGGTTCTTGTCAAGCACATTTTTGAAGCGCAAACGACTAGAACTTATGAAAGGTAAAGCTACAGATACTTATTGTCGCATTAAGTAATGCTCCTAGTGGTTCAATTTTAGTTACCATCATGAATCTCGAAAGCAAGACAATTTGAATGTAAAGAGAAAGGTGTGAAAATAAAATAAAAAATTATTTGTTTACGGTGAAAAAATGATATAGGTGACCTGAAAGGCTAGTATCGTAGTGAAAACCAGGACCAGAGCATCGGTCACAAAAAACATAGCTAACATGGCTACTCATCAGACCCCTGACTCTAATGCATTCCATTTTTCTGTCTACGAAGCACCACAATCACAAATGGGATGAAGGGCGAGCGAAATCTAAAGTTTGACCAAATCAAACTATCTACAACAAAACTAAAGTAGAAATTGACATAAAACCAACAAGCCCGAGGTCCACAGCTCAACCTAGCAATTGACATTAGAATTCATTCTATCAGCACACAATAGGCAGAGCCACAGCAATCTCAAGCAACAAGTGAAATCAAACGGGGAACATCAGAATCCAATCTGTCAGCCCCAGATCGGACAAGACAGAGAAAGATGCGAGACCTGTAGACGGATGAGGAGCTTGGTTGTGAGTCGGTCGTTGGAGTCGAGGGCGGAGGAGAGAAAGGAGGTGAGTGGCCGGAACTTGGAGCTGAGTAGAGGGTACGCCGCCGAAGGAAGCGAGGGCACGCCGCTTAGATCGCAGCCAGGGTTGTGGAGGACGTACCTGCTCAAATTCACAGCGGAAAGAGATCACACGATGATGGTCGAAGAAGAAACAAAACCCTAAGAAGGCAAATTAGGAGGCGTTGAGCGAGGGAGAGAGGGAGTTGTTGATTAGTTACTTCCAGATGAGGGGGACGAAGTGGGGGCTGATGCCGGCGCTCTCGAATTCCGTCCGCAGGGCTCCGCCGTCGAACACGGATCGGAACGCCATGGGAAGCAGCAGGAGGATGGAAGAGGGAACAAAGCGTCTATCTGTTTAGGTTGTTATGAACTTTTGCTTTCCTCTTATCTTATTTAAACGTGTGTTAGTGTATATACGAATCTTCTTAAAATGAGATATTTTCCTCTTATCTATAGTGTTTATTCATGTATTTTATCTATGTATTTGTTTTTTTTTGCCCAAGTCTTTTTTCCCCCTCTCTCATAATTGTTCATGTATTTTCATATTGATTAATGTATTTACTGTTTGGTTAGTTTTCTTTTTTCCGTATGTATGAAAACATGAGAGAAAGAAATGTTTTTTTGGGATAAAAATATTAAAGTTTGAGCATTTTATAATTATTATAGTTCTAAAGCCCAAATGGCATGAAATTATGTATTGCAGGTGCAATGGGAAGTGTCTTTCATCGGATATAAATTATGAGTGTTCTCATATAAATTTTAATAAAAATTAATATCGTGTCATCTGCTAAATCTCTTCATGTCCCATTGGTGAGAGTCATGTACATTAGGTCATCCTTATTAGATTATAATAGACATATCTTTTGGGAATCAAGTGTAATCATTTCGCAAGTAGCCGTAATATTTTTTTTTCTATTTAAAAAATAGAACTAAAGAGAAACATGGGAAAAATAAAACATAGTAAAAATTATTTCATTTCAACTACAAAAAGTTCTTATATCTATCAAGCCAATGAGAATAATATATGTACTCCAATACATTTTAATGTTACCTAAATATCCTTTCAAAAAAATAATTATATATATAATTTAAAAATATCATCTGTCGGGTTTTTACCAAATGATCCCTTTGATTTTAACCTATGGTTTTTTTATTAATTTGATGAAAATATCTCTTTCTCCATCAACCTTCGTTGACCACTATAATTGCCCCTAACTATCATCATCATCCTCGCCATTACGGTGCCTCCTCTCTTCCCCCTTCTCCTCTCCCTCCTCTCTTTTGTAATTCATGGTGGTTGGATTTGCTATGGGAGTGGTTAAGTACACCTCTATGTTCCTCGTTGAAACCCTCAAGACCCAGATGCAAGCTAGCTCCTCGCCCTTCCACTCTGTCACTTGGTCTTTGCCATGCTATTCACTTTATTCTCTAGGCAGAGGGGCCCCTTCCTCGTGCCATGAGTCTCAATGCTAACCTCACTTATGTCATCTACTTCTCCGTCTACAATATCTCTAAGGAGTTGCTCTCGATAAAGAACTCCAATAATTCAATCACCTATGCACATTGTTGAGAGGGGGGGTGCATGGGGAGGAGGGGGGTGGGGGTGCTTTGTGGAGTAGTGGGGAAAGAAGGAAGGGAAGAAGAGGAATGAGGGAATGGGAAGGGAAAGTGGGGAGGAAAGAGGTGGCAGAGCAAGGGGAGCGACAAAGGAGGAGGTATCACACGTGATGGGAATAAGGGGGACAACAACAATAACAAAGGTGACAATAATCGAGGGCGACAGGGGAGGGATATTTTCATCAAGTTGGTCGAGGTCGAGGGCGACATTAAAAAAAGAGTGCCCAAATAAAAAACAACTATGATATATATATATATATATATATATATATATATATATATATATATATATATATGATTTCCTCGACCTCTCTTTCTATCTTTGGGTTTTTCCATAAGGTTATCCTGGTTTTTATTTTTCTCATTTGATGTTTTTTTATAATATCTTAAATATCCCTTGCCTTAGCCACCTATTCCGAGTAGGCATAATTGATTATTGCTTCCACCTCTATCTCCCTTTGCCTTGTCACACTATCTCTAACATCCTCCACGGTGGTCAATGTCCATGGGATACTGAGACAAGTAGCTTGAGATCCTAGAGAATATACAAGGCATCAACTATCCAACTCTAGGAAACATCCATAGTGATGAAATAATAGGTCACCCAGGAATCCAAGTGGAACTCCTCTAGAGTGCATTGCAAAGCTAAGAGTGCAAGTGGTAGAGGGTGAGGAGGAGGATGTCATCATTTGAGGAGGATAAGGATGGAAGGCAACAATATAGGAGAGGGCAAGAGGAAGAGGGTTGAGTTAGGGGGCGATGGTGTAGAGGGTGATACGAAGGTTGATCTATATGAGGTTTGGGTTACGATCCATCAACTCGATATCACCTTTTGGATATAAGTTTTGGTAGAGAAGAAAACTACGATAGAAAGACCAAGCATAAAACTAAAAAAAATAACCTATTTTACTTGTAAAGCTAAAAATGCTAACTACAAAAGTTGAAATAACGAAACAAAAGTATGATAGAAAGTTTACATAGTTATAAGCATGCAAGTTGTCTTTGAACAACACTTGGGTGCTCTCGGGAGTTCACATATCATTACCAATTTAAGTCTCTTCATTTCTTAATGTTGGAACATGCTGGTCATAGGTGCCTTGTAAGCCAATCACGTGAGTGATGACACGTGTGACATGACACACTATCTTATTGTTTATTATTATTATTATATTCTCTCACTTTGTATTGCTTATATATATATATATATATGATCATGGATCTATGTAATAATAATAAAATCATAATAAGATCATGATAATGAGACTGATTCACCTTCACTTTTCAACACAGATCATAAATAATCCTAGTCATAAGTTAATTAAGAGGGATATCGAGATAATTAAATAAATTAGTGTAATATATATCTATCCGGATATGATTAGTCTCATAGTTACTCGTGTAGGGACACTAGGGATACAATGCATGTGCTCATTAGAAAATGAGTTCACTAATTAATCCATTTATGAAATTCTGAATGATTAATTATACCTAACTCTAAAGATTCTTAATACCTAACAAGAACGAATTTATGATTCATCTCTACTAATTGCTTGGGCATCGATCTAGAAAGAATTTCTTTTGAGCTTATTGATTATCTATAATCAACGATTTTTAACCTACAATCTCATTAAAAGAATGATGTCATGAATCACTAAACGATAAGCGCATATCCACCCAACTGTCATCCTACAGTTAGTAGTTTTTTTTTAAAATTATCAATATAATCTAGAATCAAAATTTTTTTATTTCATAGAATTTTGTTTTGGATTTAATGGTTCATAAATGAATCATCCTAGACTATTTTATATAACGAAAGGAGATACAAAGACTCGATCAGTTCAGGTAGTGATTGGTCTGACAGAACGGTAAAACCCCATATAACTTTCTTCAATTTTAACTCATTAATTTTAATTCACTGGTAGCCCAATCGACAATGACGTATCTGGAATCAGAATACAAGTCTGGGAGTATCCAGTAGTTACTCTAACCTATTGCACATATGAAAATCACTAATAATTACTGTTACAAAGTGAAGGAATAAATTGAATTCAGTTGATAAAGTAGGAGCATACTTAAACAACAAAAGGTATGTACCAGTCATTAATTTCAACATGAACAATGAAACCATACCAAAATTCAATTCTGTGATCAGCTTCGTGTTTCTGGAATTAAATTACCTGCAAAATTTGCACTGAATGATTCGATTCCGTACTCGTAGACCTGTCTTGCAATAGATTAAATGCAGATTAAGTGAAGAGGAGAATGAGGAAGGAAAACAGAAAATTGGAATCAAGGGTTAAGTATAAACATAAAGCTATCATTCTAGTTGGTTGACTAATGCATTTGTAATAACCACTAAGAACAATCGACTGAAAACGATAACAGTGCAGAATCCTCACCTTTGTTATGCCATGCTTCCATAAGTGTAATCGATTAAGATTTGCTTCCCTTAGTTTTTCCTTTTTATTCCCCTGATCTACTGGCCACAGGGACCTGAATTAATAAGATGAAATAAATGGAACGGGGATGAATGAATCAAACCTTGGTAGAAGCGTACGATGCACCATCGCCGACGAGGCTCCATCTCGCTATCAAAAGGGGAAAGAAAAGGAAACGGCTAAATCATCGCATTTTGACCTGAAAATACCAGAATTGTGAATTAAGCCGAAGGAGAGGAAACAACTTCATTTCCGCAATGATTGAAACAAAAAGAAAATAAGAGAAAGAGGGAAATAATCAACCCATCCGTCGACCAAAATTTTGAAAGGAAACCCTAACCAAGAGTGAGATCGAAGATCAGCCGTCGATCGGTGGAGATGAAAGTAAATGGATGGAGGGGGAATGACCCGCGTAAAGAAGTGAAAAGACAGCGGCGGTGGCGGCGACGAGGACTAGACCTTGTTGGGTAGAATGATCTTGAGAGGGTAACGAGAGAAGTATCAAATGGCGGCGGATTCCCCTTCCCACCTCCTCCACCACCACCCTTCCATTTCCGTCGACCGTCTTCGACGATCTGTAGCAGTAGCACGGAAGTCGCTCCATCGCAACATCCGAACCGTCCATCGTCAACCAGCAACATCTTGCTCCGCCCCGCAGCAGCCTCCGATCACAATTCACATGCCAGTCAATTGTGCCGCGGGGCCTCTTTTGGGGTCTGCCGTCAACAACTTTGGTTGGTTGACAAAAATTGTAGATTTATTTATGCATCTTAAACATCAAATGTACGTATCCAAATAGTTTAATTCCCACGTTATATGTGTACTACTACATATTTACTGACGTGACCTTTTTTTAAGCTGTAACTCAAACCAAATTGGAAGCTGTTTGGTTTTCCAAAATGTTAGATGACCCCTAAACCCATTAGACAAAAGTAAACCGGACCAAATCGCTCGGCCTGATGGGTTCATTTTGCACACCCTTCAATTGGCATCCCACTCACACCGGTAGCGGTCAAAGACTCAAAAGGAGAACAAGTCGAGAGGGTTCCCAGAGACCTCTGGTGCAGATTGGAAACGACAAAGATAAGAAAGATAAGAGTGGCGTATTTAATTGGCCTTCAAAAGCTGAAGCTGATAGGGCAGACGAACAAATTGTTGTGAGAGAAGCAGCAGCACCTCCTCCTCAATCCCTGATTGTTATTTACTGTTCCGAGCTCCCGACATCCGAGGAGCACACACTCCTATGCCATAACAGACCAGTACTCTGATCGTAGAGAGATCGACGACGATGGGTTTTGGCAGCAGCGATGATACGGCCACCAAGGGCCGCAAGCTGCTGGAGATCCTCAACGTGAGGATGGTCGGCGCTGGCTGTCGAGTCCTGGTGCTGTCCCACGGCTTCGGCACCGATCAGTCGGCGTGGAACCGCGTGCTCCCTTACTTCCTGCGTGATTACAGGGTGGTGCTCTACGATCTGGTCTGTGCCGGCAGCGTCAACCCCGACCACTTCGACTTCCACCGCTACACCACCCTCGACGCCTACGTCGACGACCTTCTCGCCGTGCTCGACGCCCTCGGCGTCGACCGGTGCTACTTCGTCGGCCACTCCGTATCGGCCATGATCGGCATCCTCGCCGCCATCCGCCGCCCTCTTCTCTTCCTAAAACTCATCCTCGTCGGAGCATCCCCAAGGTGTGCGGTTTACTGCTTCTTTTACATATGCACATGTGCTCTCGTGGTCTGTGTGTGTGTGACAAGGTCTTGGTGGAAGCCAGGTTTCTGAACGATGGGGATTACCATGGGGGGTTCGAGAGGGAGGAGACCGAAGAGGTGTTCTCAGCGATGGAGGCGAACTACGAGGCGTGGGTGCGAGGGTTCGCGCCGCTGGCGGTGGGGGCGGACGTGCCGGCGGCGGTGAGGGAGTTCAGCCGGACGCTGTTCAACATGCGGCCGGACATATCGCTGTTCGTGTCGCGGACGGTGTTCAACAGCGATCTGCGGGGGGTGCTGGGGCTGGTGCAGGCCCCTTGCGTGGTGATCCAGACCGCCAACGACGTGTCGGTGCCGCCTTCCGTCGCCGCGTACCTCAAGGCCCACCTCGGCGGCCGCACCACCCTGGAGCTCCTCCACGACGAGGGCCACCTCCCCCACCTCAGCGCCCCCGCCTCCTTCGTCCATGTCCTCCACCGCGCCCTGACGACAACCCAATGAACGCTTCCAATTCCTCCTCCTCCTCCTCCTCCACCATCACCTGATGGTTTGGCCCACCACCATCACCTGCATCCGAACCTGATCAATTTGTGGAGAATTACGTGTCTTCAAGTGTGTGTGTTCATTGCTGCTATAGTACATGTCCATTGGAGGTATGTGGTCACGTGAGGACTTTTCCCGTCCACCTTTGGTTTTGCTACTCTACTGCTTTTTTCCGCTTACCGTGCTACACAATAATGAATATCGAATAAGGAGGTGGGGAAGTGCGCGGGTCGTTTCCATGCTTCATTTTTCGCTTCATCTCTGTGTATGTGAACCTCCAATGAAGTAGTGATCCAAATGAGACACAGGTTTCTGATGTGATAGGGGAGATGTGTGGAGTGGCCGATGTGGTGGGGCTGGTGGAGAGAGAGGAACATATAATGTTTTGGGAACTTCCAAGGGAAAAGAAGGGGATGTGGAGGAGATAGTGATGTGAGTGGTGCTTGTGGGAGAAGGCTCCAGTGATGGAGGGCAATGAAATCTGGATATAGATCAAGATGGGACCTAAAGAGGAGCAACAGGTGGCTGTGAATCTTATCCTGGTGGAGGGGCCTTCTATGACTTTGTCGTTTGTTTGTGCTGTCTCCCACAACCCTTATCTAACATTTGTCCTTTTCTTATTTTCTTTTTTACTAAAATAAATTTATTTCATAATAATAAGTGCACACAAAATTATAAGTTTTAATAATGATAAAACTATTTGCTCTTCTACTTTCCTCTAATAGAATACCATTAATATAGAAATTATCTTATTTTGCTATCATTTTTTAATTCAAGATAAACTATTCTTTTAAGCATAGATAGGAATACAATGACCTGTTGGTTACATGTATTAATATATACTGGGACATGATGGTAGAAAACTACTTGGCAAATTATGAGAAAATAAGTTCCTTATATACTCTCTAATTAACCAAACAGTACATTGAGTGTACCATCATGTCCCAAACATGAACACCATTTGAATTACTAGAATTTTCACCACCATTTTGGACCAAATCCTTTATTTATGCCTCCTTGGAGATGAAATGTTGTATCATCGTGATTAATTAACTTCCCTAATAAAGTAACATCTAACGTCTTATGGGATTGATACTTATATGTTTGGAAATATAAGTTCAACTCATTGCATGATAAATATAATATCCAATTTTATCGTCATGTAATTTTGCTATCATCATAGATATAAGATAGCAAGTTTTACAACATACAAGTTAGTAAATTTTATAATATTTTAGAACATGTAAGCTAGTAGTTTTGAGATGTTCAAGAAGGCAACTCTTGCTTGTTAAAATATGTAAATTTGTCAATTTTGCTAGATATGCAAGTTAGCATGTTTTGCTTCTTGAGATGGGCAAGATAGCACTTTTTCTTGAGATCGCAAGATAGCATTTCTTGTTGAAGTGTGCAAGCTAGCCATTCTTGCTTCCTTTAACAATGTGCAAGTTCTGAGTTTTGCTTCTTGAGATAGGTAAGCTAGTGATGTTCAAGACAGCAAGCTCTTTCTTCTCTTTTGAGAAGTGTCATTTTTGCTTCTTTTGCAAAGTACAAGCTAGCAAAATTTTACATTATTTTACAACATGCAGGTTAGCAAGATACAATGTTTTACATGAAGCAAGCAAACAATTTGAAGTGTTACGTTTGTATCTTCTCTTTAGATGTGCAAGAAAGTAAGCAAGTTTTTGTACTTTCTTGACTTGTGCAAGCTAGCTAATTTGCTTTCTAGCATGTTTTGCTCCCCCTTTGTCATTGTAAAAAAGAAGGGAAGAATACAATGTTGTAATTCTTTTCCCTTTTCAACAATTTCTAAATCATGACAAAGACAATCTTATTTGTGCATCATTATATATTCAAATTAAAACATGCACAATTTTAAAACCATACATTTCATTTTTCTTGTGTGATATCGAAAAATAAATCAATCATCATTATGAGCATATTATTCATGATACTAAAATATTAAAGTTTTTAAGCATTTATCAACATTTTGATCATGATACCAAACATTCATCATTTAAAGTATTCATGATATATCGTTTTGGTAACAAATCATAGTATTTCAAATCATGATGGTATTAATTTTGTCAAATTACATCCTACCATGCATGATCAAAACTTCGCCCCATTTTATCATTGAAAACAAGAAGGAAGAAGGGAAGAACATGATGGGGTAAAATATTTCATTCATTTCAAGACATATAAGTCATAAATACAAAGAAATCATGTCATGAAGGATAAGACCAATTAAATACCAAAAGATATTATTCATATAGTAAATCTCTCTTTAAATAAAATACCAAGAAAAAATCGTAGGTGTACAAAGAAGAGATTTTGATTAAAAAAAAATCTCAAGTAATAAATCCAAAAACTCACAAGAAAAAATCAAGATTCATTTAGAAAATCTCCACTTAAAAGATAACAAGTATAATCGTATAAGAACGATTAATAAAAAATGTTGATTCATAACAAATCTTTCAAGTTATAATCAATTCATGAATACCGAAATAACATTCATGATTCAAGTTATCATATATATATGTATATGTATATATGTATATATGTATATATATATATATATATGCATATATATACAAATATAGTTATATATACATATACATATATATATACATATATACATATATATATATATACATATATATATCTATGTATATATATATACATATACATATATTCATATATACATATACATATACATATACATATATACATATATACATATATATATACATATATAAATTTATACATACATATATAAATAAATACATATATATATATGTATATATATATGTATATATGTATGTATATATATATGTATATATGTATGTATATATATATGTATATATGTATGTATATATATATATATATGTTAGGATCGAGAGCACTAAGAGGGGGGGGGGGTGAATTAGTGCAGCGGAAATCTTTCAGCGATTAAAAACGAAAGCTGCGTTCGTTCGATAAAAACTATTTTGATGCAAAAGCCAATTCTAAGATTACTTATGATTAAGTGCAGTTTATGTCTAAACACAGTTTGCGTCTAAGCGCGATTTATGCAGTTTGCAGTTTGCGTCTAAATGCAGATTGCGTCTAAGCGCAGTTTGCATCTAAGCGCAGTTTGCGTCTAAGCTCAGATTGCGTTTAAGCGCAGTTTGCGTCTAAGCGCAGTTTACGTCTAAACTCAGATTGCGTCTAAGCGCAGTTTGCGTCTAAGCGCAGTTTGCGTCTAAGCGCAGATTGCGTTTAAGCGCAGTTTGCGTCTAAGCGCAGTTTACGTCTAAGATCAGATTGCGTCTGAGCGCAGTGCAGTTTGCGTCTAAACGCAATTTTACGTCTAAACACAGTTTTACGTCTAAACGTAGTTTTACGTCTAAACGCAGTTTTACGTCTAAACGTAGTTTTACGTCTAAACGCAGTTTGCGTCTAAACGTAGTTTTACGTCTAAACGTAGTTTTAAGTTTAAAAGTAGTTTACGTCTAAAACACAGTTTTACGTCTAAACAGAATCAAGACGTAAACATAAACTGCAAAGAAACTTGTTCGCAGAAATCAGTTTGCAGTTATAAACAGAATCAAGACGTAAACGTAAACTACAAAGAAACTCGTTCGTAAAAGCGCAGAAGACAGTTTACAGTTATAAATAGAATCAAAACGTAAGTGTAAACCGCAATGTAGAGATCGTACGAAAACACCGATTTACGTCTGAATGCAGATTTGAAAAGAACAGAACTTAGAAACTTGTTCGTAAAAGCGCAGAGAGCAGTAGCTATGTAGGAGGTTTGCAGTAATGATAAAGTGCTCAAAATGAAAGCAAACCAGAGATTTAGAGTGGTTCGGTCAGTCTTGACCTACTCCACTTTTGGCTTCCTCCACCGACGAGGTCACCGACGTCAACTAGAAGCCTTCCTTCAATAGGCGAAGGCCAACTACCCTCTTACAGATTCACTCCTTTTGACGGGCTTAGGAGATAACCCTTACAGAAGTTTTCTCTCCTCTCTTTACAACTCAAACTTGAAGAATAGAAAGAGGAGAACTAGCAGTTTTGAGCTCTAAGAAACACAGAAAGATAGCAAGATTTCGAGTGTGTGTTCTGTTCTTTCAGTTCTGAATGGGTGGGGTATTTATAGGCCCCAACCCAGTTCAAATTTGGAGCTCAAAACGATCAAATCCCGGAATTCCGGGATCAGGCGGTTGTACCTCCTGACTGGAGAGGTTGCACCGCCTGGCAGAGCTCGAAGACTGAGCCCAGGCGGTGCCACCTCTTGATTGAGGCGGTTGCACCTCTCTGCCAGAGCTCGAAGACCGAGCTCAGGCGGTGCCACCTCTCTATTAGGGAGGTTGCACCGCCCAGTCTAGCTCGAAGACTGAGCTCAGGCGGTGCCACCTCCTGGCTGGGGAGGTTGCATCGCCCAGTCTCGTTGGGAGGCTTAGCCCAGGCGGTGCCACCTCCTGGCCTGGGCGGTTGCACCTCCTGGTGCAATCAGGGTCCGAATGGTTAGCTCCATTCGGCCCAATTTCAGTCTTTCAGGGGCCCAATTGCCCCAAGATTAAGCCAATGGGATCACCTCCCATTTTCCAACTTAATCAACGTGCTAACTATGATTAAATCTAAGACAATTTCTGCAGCTTTGCTTCGGTGCGTCAATCGCTTCTTCCGGCGAGTTTCCGGCGAACTTCCATCGATCATCCGATGAACCCTCGGTGATGCTCCTGCGGACTTCCGGCAAACTCCTGGACTTTGCAACGATCCACTTGGTGAGTTCCGACGAGCTTCGCTTGGCAAGCTTCTGGACTTCTCGGATCTGTTCTCGCAGAACCTCCGACGACCGTCCGAACTTCCGTCGAACTCTCGAACTCCCAACGTGATCATGAACTTGACTCCGGCACAACTCCTGCTGCTTGTCTAACTTTCATCGTAGTTAATCCTGCACACAAAAACTTCGATCGAGACAATTAATCCTAAGCAATTAACCAAGTTGTCCGGCATGTCATTGGTCTCTCGACGCTTCGTCCGATTCTTCGGCGCATCGTCCTTTCCTGCAGCCTATTGCCCAATCGGCCAGTTGACTCTGCAACTCCGATATCCTTGGCACAATACCCGCTCTTCTTGGCCCGATGCCCGAGTCCATGGCCCGAAGCCTACTGTCGATACGTCGACCGATCCACCGGCCCGACGTACAATCTTCTAACATGTTCCTCCGGCACAACATGATTTTCCTGCTTTAATTGTCTCATCCTGATCAAAGCATCCTGCGTCACTCAAAACGCAGATTAAATCATAAACATATATCAAGTAGTTTCATCATCAAAATACGAGATTCAACAATCTCCCCCTTTTTGATGATGACAACCACTTGATGACGGAGTTAAACCTAACTCCCGGAGTTTAAACAAACTCCCCCTATCAATATGCCATATTGATAGAAACTCTTAGATTCAAAAATCTAAGCAACATGTCATCATAAACGGAGTTAACCTTAACTCCCAGAGTTTAAACAAACTCCCCCTATCAATATGCCATATTGATAGAACCTTGAATTCAAACTGAATTCAAGTCATTGCAATATTCATCATGAATACTTGCAACACGTTATCATGATCTTATGCATAAACTTATGCATGTCATGTCATCAAATACTTCTCCCCCTTTGTCATCAACAAAAAGGAGAAGTACCACAATCAAGTGTTTGTGATATTGGTTCAACTTATTGCATGAAAAACATAATATTAAGTTTTATCATCATGCAGTTTTGAAGCCGAAAAATTTAGCAAATGTTACATCATGCTTAGAACATTCAAGCTATCAAGTTTTAGATATGCAAGTTTTATAGCATACAAGATAGCACTTTTATAACATGCAAGCTAGCAATGTTGCAACATTTTAGAACTTGCAAGCTATCAATTTAGAGATGTTCAAGAAGGCAACTCTTGCTTCTTGAAATATGCAAGTTGCAAGCTAGCAAATTTTTACGATATGCAAGTTTTGCTTCTTGAGATAGGCAAGATAGCACTTTTGCAATTTTTGTTTGGCAAGCTTGTAATGTTCAAGATAACAAGCTCTTTCTTCTCTTTTGAGAAGTGTCATTTTTGCTTTCGTTGCAAAGTGCAAGCTAGCAAAATGCCAAACTAGCAAGAGATAATGTTTTACATGAGGCAAGCAAACAATTTGGCAAGTGTTACATTTGCATCTTCTCTTTAGATGTGCAAGAAAATAAACAAGTTTTTGCATTTTCTTGACATTTCAAGCTAGCAATTATCGGTGATGTTCAAGATAGCAATTTCTTCTCTTTTGTAATTTTTGCCTTTTTCTTGAATTGTGCTAGCAATCTATCTCCCCCTTTGTCATTGTCAAAAAGAAGGGAAAAACCCTTTACATCAATTTCTAAATTATGACAAAGGTAAGTAATCATTCTTATTTGTGCATCATTATAGTTTCAATGCACAAATTCATTACATTTCATTTTTTTTTTATGCACGATACCGAAAAATCAATCATCATCATGAGCATATCAAACATGATATTCAAGTATTCATGATATATCATTTTGGCAACATAATCATAGATATTCAAATGATGGTATCTAAATGTCAGAATTCATTACATCCTATTATGCATGATCATTGACTCCTCATTTGTATTTCATGCATTATTTCATTTCATCTCATAAGCAATATCAAGAAGAGTTATTGGATGATGAGATAAATATTTTATGAATACATGGAATATCATAAGTGTTTCATGTATTCATATTATCACATGAAGCATATTATCATTTTTAAGATTCATAACATGAATAACGTTATTACTATTTCATCAAAATCAATTTCGAGATTCACACAATATCATGAAATCATTAATCTCGATAAGATGGGAAAAGCATTTTCTTTTTAAGTGATTCTTTTAACACATCATAAAAAACTCATTCATAATTCAAGTGATTTACAAGATATCATAAATGAATTTATCACTTGTATTTCATCAAAATCGAGAACTCTAGAGATAGAAAATGATTGAAGCATTTAACATGATTGATGCATGATTCATATTTAAAGTGTATCTTATGTCGTAAATACGAATCAAGCATTTGTCAAATCTGAAATCATCCTCAAAATTACATTCAATAAATTCATGTATGACAAGCATAGATTTATTGAAAAATCAATAAGATAGAGGATTACATTTCAAGTGTTCATCAATTGTAGCATTTCATCATATGGTAAGATATCAATGCGTAAAACTGTGAAGCAAGATTTTGTTTGATATCTTGATACAGGGCATATAGCAATGATAGCAATCATATATTTCTTGGTGATGCAAGCATGGGATAATCATAGCATAGTATTTATAGCATCAATTCATATATTTCTCCCCCCTTTTTTTTTTAAGTGTTTCATCTTAAGTGATCGATTTCATGTTAGCATGCCTTTTCATTTATGTCAAATGAAAACATGCATCAACGTTTAGGATCGTAAAATGAATTTCATCATAAAACCATCAATCACAAAAATCATCATTTATAACTTTAAAATCTCATGCATAAAATCGTCAAATCATAGTATCAAAACTTTAATATTTTCATTGCAACATTAAGCAAGGTTTCATTGAACATAATTTTGAATGATTCTTATAAATGCCTAAAACTTCTTTAGTTTTAATTTATATGATTGACTTTATAATAGTATGCTCAACTCTTTATTCTTATGTCAAAACCATACATCATATTTAACAAACAAAGACAATGAAAAATATCAAGCCTTCCAAACAAAAGCCATATATCGTCACTGAAAAGCAATATCAAAATATACATTCTTGCTTCTCAAGCACATAAATAAGATTTAATCTCACTAGGTATACAATCATTAGATTTCTATCTTGCATTAACATGCAATTTTCATTTTCATTTTCATTTTCAAAATTACAAGCATGATCATATTTTTGCATTTTCATTATTAAATTATTAAAAATGTAATTTTCAAGAAAATTTAAAGAAAAAGAAAAATGCATCATCAAAAACATCATGTAATTTCGAAGTAAATTAAAGGCATTTTGATTACCTTAGCGTCGAAAGGCGTAAAGGCGTAGTTTGCCACCTCGCCTTTGTTGATTTTCTCCTCGTCTTCAGAGGAGCTCGATTCATCCCAATTTTTGTTCTTCTTCTTGCGTTCAAAGCAAGTAGTTCCGTTCTTTTTACCTTTTTTTAATTTTTGTTTCATTTGTAGTTTAAGTTCACCATCACTTGAGCTTATGCTCGAGTGGTCTTCAAATGTTCTATGTCCCAAATCCTTCCTGTTCTTTGGAAGGTGGTTCTCAAGTTCTTCACGTGCATTGCACGTCATTTCATATGTGATCAATGAACCAATTAGTTCTTCAAGTGGAAATTGGTTCAAGTTTTTCGATTCTTGAATAGCAGTTACTTTTGAATCCCAAGTTTTAGAAAGTGAGCGCAAAACTTTGTTAACGAGTTCAAAATCCGAAAAGCTTTTACCAAGTGATTTTAAACCATTGACGACATCCGTAAAACGGGTGTACATGTCAACAATGGTTTCGCTTGGTTTCATATGAAAAAGCTCGAAATCATGCAGTAAAATATTAACTTTCGAGTCTTTGACTCTACTAGTTCCCTTGTGCGTGATTTCAAGAGTGCGCCAAATATCGAAAGCCGTTTCGCACAAAGAAACCCGATTGAACTCATTTTTGTCCAAAGCGCAAAATAAGGCATTCATAGCCTTTGCGTTTAAAGAAAAATACTTCTCTAAATCCGACCATTCGTTCATCGGTTTAGAGGGAAGTTGAAAACCATTTTCAACGATATTCCATAAATCCAGATTTAGAGAAATCAAGAAAACACTCATTCGAGTTTTCCAATAAGTGTAGTCCAATCCGTTAAAGAACGGTGGACGAAAGACCGAAAAGCCCTCTTGAAGAGCCATTTCTCTCGGGTGTAAATCCGAAATGAGAAATACCCCGCTCTGATACCAATTGTTAGGATCGAGAGCACTAAGAGGGGGGGTGAATTAGTGCAGCGGAAATCTTTCAGCGATTAAAAACGAAAGCTACGTTCGTTCGATAAAAACTATTTTGATGCAAAAGCCAATTCTAAGATTACTTATGATTAAGTGCAGTTTATGTCTAAACACAGTTTGCGTCTAAGCGCAATTTCTGCAGTTTGCAGTTTGCGTCTAAATGCAGATTGCGTCTAAGCGCAGTTTGCATCTAAGCGCAGTTTGCGTCTAAGCTCAGATTGCGTTTAAGCGCAGTTTGCGTCTAAGCGCAGTTTACGTCTAAACTCAGATTGCGTCTAAGCGCAGTTTGCGTCTAAGCGCAGTTTGCGTCTAAGCGCAGATTGCGTTTAAGCGCAGTTTGCGTCTAAGCGCAGTTTACGTCTAAGATCAGATTGCGTCTGAGCGCAGTGCAGTTTGCGTCTAAACGCAGTTTTACGTCTAAACACAGTTTTACGTCTAAACGTAATTTTACGTCTAAACGCAGTTTTACGTCTAAACGTAGTTTTACGTCTAAACGCAGTTTGCGTCTAAACGCAGTTTTACGTCTAAACCTAGTTTTACGTTTAAAAGTAGTTTACGTCTAAAACACAGTTTTACGTCTAAACAGAATCAAGACGTAAACATAAACTGCAAAGAAACTTGTTCGCAGAAATCAGTTTGCAGTTATAAACAGAATCAAGACGTAAACGTAAACTGCAAAGAAACTCGTTCGTAAAAGCGTAGAAGACAGTTTACAGTTATAAATAGAATCAAAACGTAAGTGTAAACCGCAATGTAGAGATCGTACGAAAACACCGATTTACGTCTGAATGCAGATTTGAAAAGAACAGAACTTAGAAACTTGTTCGTAAAAGCGCAGAGAGCAGTAGCTATGTAGGAGGTTTGCAGTAATGATAAAGTGCTCAAAATGAAAGCAAACCAGAGATTTAGAGTGGTTCGGTCAGTCTTGACCTACTCCACTTTTGGCTTCCTCCACCGACGAGGTCACCGACGTCAACTAGAAGCCTTCCTTCAATAGGCGAAGGCCAACTACCCTCTTACAGATTCACTCCTTTTGACGGGCTTAGGAGATAACCCTTACAGAAGTTTTCTCTCCTCTCTTTACAACTCAAACTTGAAGAATAGAAAGAGGAGAACTAGCAGTTTTGAGCTCTAAGAAACACAGAAAGATAGCAAGATTTCGAGTGTGTGTTCTGTTCTTTCAGTTCTGAATGGGTGGGGTATTTATAGGCCCCAACCCAGTTCAAATTTGGAGCTCAAAACGATCAAATCCCGGAATTCCGGGATCAGGCGGTTGTACCTCCTGACTGGAGAGGTTGCACCGCCTGGCAGAGCTCGAAGACTGAGCCCAGGCGGTGCCACCTCTTGATTGAGGCGGTTGCACCTCTCTGCCAGAGCTCGAAGACCGAGCTCAGGCAGTGCCACCTCTCTGTTAGGGAGGTTGCACCGCCCAGTCTAGCTCGAAGACTGAGCTCAGGCGGTGCCACCTCCTGGCTGGGGAGGTTGCATCGCCCAGTCTCGTTGGGAGGCTTAGCCCAGGCGGTGCCACCTCCTGGCCTGGGCGGTTGCACCTCCTGGTGCAATCAGGGTCCGAATGGTTAGCTCCATTCGGCCCAATTTCAGTCTTTCAGGGGCCCAATTGCCCCAAGATTAAGCCAATGGGATCACCTCCCATTTTCCAACTTAATCAACGTGCTAACTATGATTAAATCTAAGACAATTTCTGCAGCTTTGCTTCGGTGCGTCAATCGCTTCTTCCGGCGAGTTTCCGGCGAACGTCCATCGATCATCCGATGAACCCTCGGTGATGCTCCTGCGTGTTGAATCTCGGATTTTGATGATGAAACTAATTGATTGTGTTTAAATGTTTGACTACATTTTGAGTGATACAGGTCTACTCGATCAGGATTAGACAATTAACGCAGGAGGAATTGACGTTGCGTCGGAGGAGATCACGTCAGGATATTGGATGGCAGAAGGCTTCGGGCGTCGGGCATCGGGCCAAGGAGAGCGAAATTGCGCCAAGGATATCGGGGTTGCGGAGGTCAACCGCCGATTGGGCAACAAGCTGCAAGAGAGGACGATGCACCGAAGAATCGGATGAAGCGCCAACCAATGACGTGCCGGGCAACAGAATGTCAATTTGCGTTATAATAATTGTCTAGATCGGAGTAGAGTGTTTGCTTGTGTGTGCAGGATTAACTACGATAACCAAAAAACACAAAGCGAGAATACCGGAGTCAAGTTCGATGGACGTTTAAGAGTCCGAAGAATCGTCGGAGATGCTGCCAGAACCAACCGAGAAGAAATCGGGAACCTGTCGGAATTTTCGGAAGTTCGCCGAAGAGATCGTCGGAGGTTCACGGAGATCACCGAGAAGGCTCGGCTACTCATTAAAGTCATCACAAGTTCGGGAGCTTGCTAGAAGCCCGTCAGCAGAAAATTCGTCGGAAAGCTCGCCAGAACAAGACTCGACGTTCGCGGTTGAAAATTTGCTTAGGATGTGTTTTGGTTATGTAGTCCACTTGTAATTAGGATTAGGATTAAGAGATAATCCTATATCCTGGTTAGGGGCCAACTGGGCCCAAAGTCAGAGTTGGTTTAGGCTAAAAATTAAGCTAAACCAACGAACTAGAGAGCCAAGATTGAAGCCCAACTAGTGGCTGAAAACACTGTAGTCGGGCTGAAAACACTGTAGGCGGTGGCACCGCCTAGCTGGGCGGTGGCACCGCCCACCACCCGAGAGCTGGGCGGTGACACCTCCTGGCTGGGCGGTGGCACCGCCCAGCACCCGAGCCCTGGGCGGTGGCACCGCTTGGTTGGGCGGTGGCACCTCCAACAGCGGGAACCCAAAGAGAATTCAAATTTTGAAGCTCAAATTTGAATCCTCTTGAGGCCTATAAATACCCCTCAAATCTCAGCTGAGAGAACAACTTTTTGAGCAGCAAGTGTTTGAGAGAAAAGCCTTAGAAAAGTGTTAGCTTGTCTTGTTTTCAATTTGCTAGTGTTCACCTCCTTCTTTCTTGTTGAAAATCTGTAAGAGAGTGAACCGCTTGTAAAAGTTGTAAGAGGGGTATTTACCCTTCCATTTCAAGAGACTTGCTAGTGGAAGGTGGGAGCCTCATCGAAGAGGGGCCTCGCAAGTGGAGTAGGTCATTTGACCGAACCACTCTAAAATCGGCGTGATTCTTGGTTTGCATTTCATTATTGCTATTTACATTATTGCAAACCTTCTTATATGCTTTAAGTTCCTTATTACTTTTGCTGCACATATTTAATAATACGTTTTCAAGATTAAAGCTTTTCAAGTTCCGTTCTTATTGTACGAAAGATTTTACTAAAACCGAAGTTTTAATCCGCTGCACTAATTCACCCCCCCCTCTTAGTGCCACTCCGATCCTAACAATTGGTATCAGAGCCACGGTTTTCTACTTTGGTTTAACACCCAAATAGAAATGGCTCTTTATGGCTTTCAAGAGGGTCATTCTCTCATTCGTCCTCCCTTTTTCAATGGGACGGACTACACTTGTTGGAAAACTCAAATGAGAGTTTTCTTACTTTCTTTGGATTTGAATTTATGGCACATAGTCGAAAATGGATTTGAAATGTCTTCTCTCCCAATGAACCATTGGAATGATTTGGAGAAGAAGATGTTTTCTCTAAATGCAAAGGCTATGAATGCGTTATATTGTGCACTTGACAAAAATGAATTTAATCGTGTTTCGATGTGTGACTCGGCTTTTGATATTTGGAGAACTCTAGAGGTCACTCATGAAGGCACTAGCCGAGTGAAAGAGTCCAAAATCAATATTCTTGTGCATTCTTACGAACTTTTCCGGATGAAACCAAGTGAGTCCATCGGAGACATGTACACCCGGTTCACGGATGTCATCAATGGACTCAAAGCTCTTGGTAAAAGTTTTTCTAATTTTGAACTAGTCACTAAAATCTTAAGATCCCTTCCAAAAAGTTGGGATCCAAAAGTTACGGCCATTCAAGAGGCCAAGGACCTTAAAACATTCCCTCTCGAAGAACTTATTGGGTCTCTAATGACCTGCGAAATTAACAATGTGACAAAAAAGAAACTCGAGAACAACCTTCCAAATGATAGGAAGGATTTGGGACATAGAACACATGAAGACCACTCGAGCATAAGCTCAAGTGATGGTGAACTTAAACTACTAATGAAACAAAAATTAAAAAGAAAAAAGAATGGAACTACTTGCTTTGAACGCAAGAAGAACAAAAGTTGGGATGAATTGAGCTCTTCCGAAGACGAGGAGAAAATCAAGAAAGGCGAGGTGGCAAACTATGCCTCACCCTCTTACAACAATGAGGTAATCAAAATCCCACTAATTTATTTCGATATTACATAATACTTTCTTGAGTTAACTTTAATTTAGTTTAGGATTAATTTTCTTGAAAATTGCATGTGTTATGTTAATGCAGTAAAATGTTAGATATAAATCTAATGCTTATACACCTAGTAAGATTAATCTTATATATGTGATTGAGAAGCAAGAATTTGTATTTTGACGATTTCCATATTGATTTTCAATGACGATGCATGACTTTTGAATGGAAGGCTTGATGATTTTTTTTTTTAAACCTTGTCTTTGGTTTTCAAACATGATGTATGGTTTTGACATATGAACAAAATTTGAGCATGCTAAGATAAAGTTAATCATATAAATTAAAACTAAAGAAGTTTTAGTTATCTATAAGAATCATTCAAAATTATGTTCAATAAAAATGCAAAATGATGGAATGAAAATATTAAATGTTTTAATACCATTTTATGTATGAGATTTTAAAAGTTATACATAATGATCTTGATGGTTGTTATGAAGAAATTTGTTTTTCGATCCTAAATGATTGATGATATATATATATTTTTTGGCACAAAAAGGACAAAGGCATACTTATATGAAACAACTAAATAGATAAAAGTATTTTTCTTGAAAATTCTTGGTTTGATGAATCTATTTTATCATCTTTTTATGAATATCTTGAAAATTATTTTGATTTGATGATTTGAATTTGAATGAGCTTTATCTTGATTTTTCGAGATTTATAACTTGAGATTTACTCTATAAAAATCAAGATCTTGTATCCTCATTGTTCCTTTTTAGCATCTATTATCCAAATGAATTATGATTGGTATCATTGCTATATTTCTTCTTATCGTGCACTAAAGAGAAAAATTTTCTAAATGAATCGTGATATTTCGGAACCACAATTCTTTTTATGATTCATAATGAATTGAGAAATTTTATATGCTTGAATTAATATCTTATTCTAAGATTGAATGAATTTTATCTATATCATGATCTCCTAAGATTTTTTCTTGATTATTTAAGAGGAGATTTTTCAAAACAAAACGTGTCTTCTATTATTATCTTTTCATGATATGATTTTCATGCAATTCCTTGTACTCATGAAATATTTATCTCATCACCCAATAACTCTTCTTGATATTCCTTATGTGATGAAACAAAATAATGCATGAAATTCAAATAAGAAGTTAATGATCATGCATGATAGGATGTAATGAATTTTGACATTTAGATACTATCATTTGAATAGCTATGATCATGTTGCCAAAATGATTTATCATGAATGCTTGAATATCATGTATGATATGCCGATATTGATGATTGATTTATTTGTATCATGCATGAAAAATAAAAGATATAGTTTTGAAATTGTGCATGTTCGAATTTGAAAATATGATGATGCATAATGATTAAATTGTGCAATGAAAATATTAAACATTTTGAAACTTTATGTAAACCAAGAATGTTCATCATGATTCTCTCTTTGAATATTTAAAGAGGAGAATTTTCTAGATGGTTCATGATTTTGATGATTGAATATTTGATATGCATGAATTGAGATCTTGCTCTCCTACCACTCTTTTTGCTATTTACCAAAAGGAAGACTAATTCTAATAAACCATTATATGCTATATGAATTTTATTGTATTCATGAAGTAAGATCTCATCACTAATTTTTGTTTATATTCCTTCATGTGATGATATGAATGTATGAAACACTTATGATATGATTTTTTATACAATTCCATGTATTCGTGAAATATTAATCTCATCACCCAATTAATTCCTCTTGATACTCCTAATGTGATGAGGTGAAATTATGCATGAAATACAAATGGGGATAAGTTTTTGGTAGGATATAATTTGACAAATTGATACCATCATGATATGAAACATTTATGATTTGCAATGATATATGCAATACTTGTGCTTTCTAATTATGATGTGATGTATTACATATGATGTAAATCATGATTTAAAATACTATGAGTTGTCGCTAAAATGATGTATTATAAATATTGATTTAATGTTTTGTATCATGAATACTCTAAATGATGAATATTTGGTATCATGATCAAAATGTTGACAAATAGTTAAAAATTTTAGTATCATGTATGATATCCTTATAATGTTGATCGATTTATTCAATATCATGCATGAATGAATATAAGGTTTTTGAAAATGTACATATTCTAATTTGAAAATATGATGATGCACAATTAAGATTGATACTTACCTTTGTCATAATTGATGTAATGGGTCTTCCCTTCTTTTTGACAATGACAAAGGGGGAGATAGCTTGCTTGCACAAGTCAAGAAGATGCAAAAACTTGATTGCTTGCTTGCCTATCTTAAGTAGCAAAGATTGCTAACTTGCTTATTTCAAGAAGCAAAAGTTGTCTTCTTGAACATCATTATCTTGCCCATCTCAAGAAGCAAGACTTGCAACCTGTACATTGCAATAGGAAGTAAGAATCGATAGCTTACACAGTTCAACAAGAAAGCTATCTTGTATTTGCTTTTGAAATTTTTACTAGCTTGTATGTTACAAAACTTGCTCACTTTTTCAAATACTTTGCTAGCTTGCACTTTGTAAAGGAAGCAAAAATAACACTTCTCAAAAGAGAAGAAAAACTTACTGTCTTGAACATATTTAATATGCTAGCTAGCATGATGTACAATTTGCTATTTTGAATATTACAAAGAAATACTATCATGCACATTGCAAAGAAAAGCAAAGTGCAATCTTGCACAAGAAGCAAGTGTTGAATTGCCATGATTGAACTTAAGAATCTTGCTATACTTTTGTGCTTATATGTTGTGATGAAAATCTAGCTTTATGTTGCAAAAACTTGCATATCTTTTAAAATAGCTAGAGCTACTTCTCCTTTTTGTTGATGACATAGGGGGAGAAGTATATTGATGACTTCATGCATTGAATTAAATATTTTATATATTTGCATGATAGTTTAAATGTTTTTCATAACATGTGATGAATGTTACTTGGATTTGGGATAATCCAAGTGTTCTATCAATGGCATATTGATAGGGGGAGTTTAGTTAAACTCCGGGGAGTTAAGGTTAACTCCGTTAGTCATCAATTAGTTGTCATCATCAAAAAGGGGGAGATTGTTGAATCTCGGATTTTGATGATGAAACTAATTGATTGTGTTTAAATGTTTGACTACATTTTGAGTGATACAGGTCTACTCGATCAGGATTAGACAATTAACGCAGGAGGAATTGACGTTGCGTCGGAGGAGATCACGTCAGGATATTGGATGGCAGAAGGCTTCGGGCGTCGGGCATCGGGCCAAGGAGAGCGAAATTGCGCCAAGGATATCGGGGTTGCGGAGGTCAACCGCCGATTGGGCAACAAGCTGCAAGAGAGGACGATGCACCGAAGAATCGGATGAAGCGCCAACCAATGACGTGCCGGGCAACAGAATGTCAATTTGCGTTATAATAATTGTCTAGATCGGAGTAGAGTGTTTGCTTGTGTGTGCAGGATTAACTACGATAACCAAAAAACACAAAGCGAGAATACCGGAGTCAAGTTCGATGGACGTTTAAGAGTCCGAAGAATCGTCGGAGATGCTGCCAGAACCAACCGAGAAGAAATCGGGAACCTGTCGGAATTTTCGGAAGTTCGCCGAAGAGATCGTCGGAGGTTCACGGAGATCACCGAGAAGGCTCGGCTACTCATTAAAGTCATCACAAGTTCGGGAGCTTGCTAGAAGCCCGTCAGCAGAAAATTCGTCGGAAAGCTCGCCAGAACAAGACTCGACGTTCGCGGTTGAAAATTTGCTTAGGATGTGTTTTGGTTATGTAGTCCACTTGTAATTAGGATTAGGATTAAGAGATAATCCTATATCCTGGTTAGGGGCCAACTGGGCCCAAAGTCAGAGTTGGTTTAGGCTAAAAATTAAGCTAAACCAACGAACTAGAGAGCCAAGATTGAAGCTCAACTAGTGGCTGAAAACACTGTAGTCGGGCTGAAAACACTGTAGGCGGTGGCACCGCCTAGCTGGGCGGTGGCACCGCCCACCACCCGAGAGCTGGGCGGTGACACCTCCTGGCTGGGCGGTGGCACCGCCCAGCACCCGAGCCCTGGGCGGTGGCACCGCTTGGTTGGGCGGTGGCACCTCCAACAGCGGGAACCCAAAGAGAATTCAAATTTTGAAGCTCAAATTTGAATCCTCTTGAGGCCTATAAATACCCCTCAAATCTCAGCTGAGAGAACAACTTTTTGAGCAGCAAGTGTTTGAGAGAAAAGCCTTAGAAAAGTGTTAGCTTGTCTTGTTTTCAATTTGCTAGTGTTCACCTCCTTCTTTCTTGTTGAAAATCTGTAAGAGAGTGAACCGCTTGTAAAAGTTGTAAGAGGGGTATTTACCCTTCCATTTCAAGAGACTTGCTAGTGGAAGGTGGGAGCCTCATCGAAGAGGGGCCTCGCAAGTGGAGTAGGTCATTTGACCGAACCACTCTAAAATCGGCGTGATTCTTGGTTTGCATTTCATTATTGCTATTTACATTATTGCAAACCTTCTTATATGCTTTAAGTTCCTTATTACTTTTGCTGCACATATTTAAGAATACGTTTTCAAGATTAAAGCTTTTCAAGTTCCGTTCTTATTGTACGAAAGATTTTACTAAAACCGAAGTTTTAATCCGCTGCACTAATTCACCCCCCCCTCTTAGTGCCACTCCGATCCTAACACTGCGGACTTCCGGCAAACTCCTGGACTTTGCAACGATCCACTTGGTGAGTTCCGACGAGCTTCGCTTGGCAAGCTTCTGGACTTCTCGGATCTGTTCTCGCAGAACCTCCGACGACCGTCCGAACTTCCGTCGAACTCTCGAACTCCCAACGTGATCATGAACTTGACTCCGGCACAACTCCTGCTGCTTGTCTAACTTTCATCGTAGTTAATCCTGCACACAAAAACTTCGATCGAGACAATTAATCCTAAGCAATTAACCAAGTTGTCCGGCATGTCATTGGTCTCTCGACGCTTCGTCCGATTCTTCGGCGCATCGTCCTTTCCTGCAGCCTATTGCCCAATCGGCCAGTTGACTCTGCAACTCCGATATCCTTGGCACAATACCCGCTCTTCTTGGCCCGATGCCCGAGTCCATGGCCCGAAGCCTACTGTCGATACGTCGACCGATCCACCGGCCCGACGTACAATCTTCTAACATGTTCCTCCGGCACAACATGATTTTCCTGCTTTAATTGTCTCATCCTGATCAAAGCATCCTGCGTCACTCAAAACGCAGATTAAATCATAAACATATATCAAGTAGTTTCATCATCAAAATACGAGATTCAACAATCTCCCCCTTTTTGATGATGACAACCACTTGATGACGGAGTTAAACCTAACTCCCGGAGTTTAAACAAACTCCCCCTATCAATATGCCATATTGATAGAAACTCTTAGATTCAAAAATCTAAGCAACATGTCATCATAAACGGAGTTAACCTTAACTCCCAGAGTTTAAACAAACTCCCCCTATCA
This sequence comes from Musa acuminata AAA Group, assembly GCF_036884655.1. Classification (NCBI taxonomy): domain Eukaryota; kingdom Viridiplantae; phylum Streptophyta; class Magnoliopsida; order Zingiberales; family Musaceae; genus Musa; species Musa acuminata. The sequence continues at coordinate 31,516,290 of NC_088327.1, forward strand.
ATATGCCATATTGATAGAACCTTGAATTCAAACTGAATTCAAGTCATTGCAATATTCATCATGAATACTTGCAACACGTTATCATGATCTTATGCATAAACTTATGCATGTCATGTCATCAAATACTTCTCCCCCTTTGTCATCAACAAAAAGGAGAAGTACCACAATCAAGTGTTTGTGATATTGGTTCAACTTATTGCATGAAAAACATAATATTAAGTTTTATCATCATGCAGTTTTGAAGCCGAAAAATTTAGCAAATGTTACATCATGCTTAGAACATTCAAGCTATCAAGTTTTAGATATGCAAGTTTTATAGCATACAAGATAGCACTTTTATAACATGCAAGCTAGCAATGTTGCAACATTTTAGAACTTGCAAGCTATCAATTTAGAGATGTTCAAGAAGGCAACTCTTGCTTCTTGAAATATGCAAGTTGCAAGCTAGCAAATTTTTACGATATGCAAGTTTTGCTTCTTGAGATAGGCAAGATAGCACTTTTGCAATTTTTGTTTGGCAAGCTTGTAATGTTCAAGATAACAAGCTCTTTCTTCTCTTTTGAGAAGTGTCATTTTTGCTTTCGTTGCAAAGTGCAAGCTAGCAAAATGCCAAACTAGCAAGAGATAATGTTTTACATGAGGCAAGCAAACAATTTGGCAAGTGTTACATTTGCATCTTCTCTTTAGATGTGCAAGAAAATAAACAAGTTTTTGCATTTTCTTGACATTTCAAGCTAGCAATTATCGGTGATGTTCAAGATAGCAATTTCTTCTCTTTTGTAATTTTTGCCTTTTTCTTGAATTGTGCTAGCAATCTATCTCCCCCTTTGTCATTGTCAAAAAGAAGGGAAAAACCCTTTACATCAATTTCTAAATTATGACAAAGGTAAGTAATCATTCTTATTTGTGCATCATTATAGTTTCAATGCACAAATTCATTACATTTCATTTTTTTTTTATGCACGATACCGAAAAATCAATCATCATCATGAGCATATCAAACATGATATTCAAGTATTCATGATATATCATTTTGGCAACATAATCATAGATATTCAAATGATGGTATCTAAATGTCAGAATTCATTACATCCTATTATGCATGATCATTGACTCCTCATTTGTATTTCATGCATTATTTCATTTCATCTCATAAGCAATATCAAGAAGAGTTATTGGATGATGAGATAAATATTTTATGAATACATGGAATATCATAAGTGTTTCATGTATTCATATTATCACATGAAGCATATTATCATTTTTAAGATTCATAACATGAATAACGTTATTACTATTTCATCAAAATCAATTTCGAGATTCACACAATATCATGAAATCATTAATCTCGATAAGATGGGAAAAGCATTTTCTTTTTAAGTGATTCTTTTAACACATCATAAAAAACTCATTCATAATTCAAGTGATTTACAAGATATCATAAATGAATTTATCACTTGTATTTCATCAAAATCGAGAACTCTAGAGATAGAAAATGATTGAAGCATTTAACATGATTGATGCATGATTCATATTTAAAGTGTATCTTATGTCGTAAATACGAATCAAGCATTTGTCAAATCTGAAATCATCCTCAAAATTACATTCAATAAATTCATGTATGACAAGCATAGATTTATTGAAAAATCAATAAGATAGAGGATTACATTTCAAGTGTTCATCAATTGTAGCATTTCATCATATGGTAAGATATCAATGCGTAAAACTGTGAAGCAAGATTTTGTTTGATATCTTGATACAGGGCATATAGCAATGATAGCAATCATATATTTCTTGGTGATGCAAGCATGGGATAATCATAGCATAGTATTTATAGCATCAATTCATATATTTCTCCCCCTTTTTTTTTTTAAGTGTTTCATCTTAAGTGATCGATTTCATGTTAGCATGCCTTTTCATTTATGTCAAATGAAAACATGCATCAACGTTTAGGATCGTAAAATGAATTTCATCATAAAACCATCAATCACAAAAATCATCATTTATAACTTTAAAATCTCATGCATAAAATCGTCAAATCATAGTATCAAAACTTTAATATTTTCATTGCAACATTAAGCAAGGTTTCATTGAACATAATTTTGAATGATTCTTATAAATGCCTAAAACTTCTTTAGTTTTAATTTATATGATTGACTTTATAATAGTATGCTCAACTCTTTATTCTTATGTCAAAACCATACATCATATTTAACAAACAAAGACAATGAAAAATATCAAGCCTTCCAAACAAAAGCCATATATCGTCACTGAAAAGCAATATCAAAATATACATTCTTGCTTCTCAAGCACATAAATAAGATTTAATCTCACTAGGTATACAATCATTAGATTTCTATCTTGCATTAACATGCAATTTTCATTTTCATTTTCATTTTCAAAATTACAAGCATGATCATATTTTTGCATTTTCATTATTAAATTATTAAAAATGTAATTTTCAAGAAAATTTAAAGAAAAAGAAAAATGCATCATCAAAAACATCATGTAATTTCGAAGTAAATTAAAGGCATTTTGATTACCTTAGCGTCGAAAGGCGTAAAGGCGTAGTTTGCCACCTCGCCTTTGTTGATTTTCTCCTCGTCTTCAGAGGAGCTCGATTCATCCCAATTTTTGTTCTTCTTCTTGCGTTCAAAGCAAGTAGTTCCGTTCTTTTTACCTTTTTTTAATTTTTGTTTCATTTGTAGTTTAAGTTCACCATCACTTGAGCTTATGCTCGAGTGGTCTTCAAATGTTCTATGTCCCAAATCCTTCCTGTTCTTTGGAAGGTGGTTCTCAAGTTCTTCACGTGCATTGCACGTCATTTCATATGTGATCAATGAACCAATTAGTTCTTCAAGTGGAAATTGGTTCAAGTTTTTCGATTCTTGAATAGCAGTTACTTTTGAATCCCAAGTTTTAGAAAGTGAGCGCAAAACTTTGTTAACGAGTTCAAAATCCGAAAAGCTTTTACCAAGTGATTTTAAACCATTGACGACATCCGTAAAACGGGTGTACATGTCAACAATGGTTTCGCTTGGTTTCATATGAAAAAGCTCGAAATCATGCAGTAAAATATTAACTTTCGAGTCTTTGACTCTACTAGTTCCCTTGTGCGTGATTTCAAGAGTGCGCCAAATATCGAAAGCCGTTTCGCACAAAGAAACCCGATTGAACTCATTTTTGTCCAAAGCGCAAAATAAGGCATTCATAGCCTTTGCGTTTAAAGAAAAATACTTCTCTAAATCCGACCATTCGTTCATCGGTTTAGAGGGAAGTTGAAAACCATTTTCAACGATATTCCATAAATCCAGATTTAGAGAAATCAAGAAAACACTCATTCGAGTTTTCCAATAAGTGTAGTCCAATCCGTTAAAGAACGGTGGACGAAAGACCGAAAAGCCCTCTTGAAGAGCCATTTCTCTCGGGTGTAAATCCGAAATGAGAAATACCCCGCTCTGATACCAATTGTTAGGATCGAGAGCACTAAGAGGGGGGGGTGAATTAGTGCAGCGGAAATCTTTCAGCGATTAAAAACGAAAGCTACGTTCGTTCGATAAAAACTATTTTGATGCAAAAGCCAATTCTAAGATTACTTATGATTAAGTGCAGTTTATGTCTAAACACAGTTTGCGTCTAAGCGCAATTTCTGCAGTTTGCAGTTTGCGTCTAAATGCAGATTGCGTCTAAGCGCAGTTTGCATCTAAGCGCAGTTTGTGTCTAAGCTCAGATTGCGTTTAAGCGCAGTTTGCGTCTAAGCGCAGTTTACGTCTAAACTCAGATTGCGTCTAAGCGCAGTTTGCGTCTAAGCGCAGTTTGCGTCTAAGCGCAGATTGCGTTTAAGCGCAGTTTGCGTCTAAGCGCAGTTTACGTCTAAGATCAGATTGCGTCTGAGCGCAGTGCAGTTTGCGTCTAAACGCAGTTTTACGTCTAAACACAGTTTTACGTCTAAACGTAATTTTACGTCTAAACGCAGTTTTACGTCTAAACGTAGTTTTACGTCTAAACGCAGTTTGCGTCTAAACGCAGTTTTACGTCTAAACCTAGTTTTACGTTTAAAAGTAGTTTACGTCTAAAACACAGTTTTACGTCTAAACAGAATCAAGACGTAAACATAAACTGCAAAGAAACTTGTTCGCAGAAATCAGTTTGCAGTTATAAACAGAATCAAGACGTAAACGTAAACTGCAAAGAAACTCGTTCGTAAAAGCGTAGAAGACAGTTTACAGTTATAAATAGAATCAAAACGTAAGTGTAAACCGCAATGTAGAGATCGTACGAAAACACCGATTTACGTCTGAATGCAGATTTGAAAAGAACAGAACTTAGAAACTTGTTCGTAAAAGCGCAGAGAGCAGTAGCTATGTAGGAGGTTTGCAGTAATGATAAAGTGCTCAAAATGAAAGCAAACCAGAGATTTAGAGTGGTTCGGTCAGTCTTGACCTACTCCACTTTTGGCTTCCTCCACCGACGAGGTCACCGACGTCAACTAGAAGCCTTCCTTCAATAGGCGAAGGCCAACTACCCTCTTACAGATTCACTCCTTTTGACGGGCTTAGGAGATAACCCTTACAGAAGTTTTCTCTCCTCTCTTTACAACTCAAACTTGAAGAATAGAAAGAGGAGAACTAGCAGTTTTGAGCTCTAAGAAACAAAGAAAGATAGCAAGATTTCGAGTGTGTGTTCTGTTCTTTCAGTTCTGAATGGGTGGGGTATTTATAGGCCCCAACCCAGTTCAAATTTGGAGCTCAAAACGATCAAATCCCGGAATTCCGGGATCAGGCGGTTGTACCTCCTGACTGGAGAGGTTGCACCGCCTGGCAGAGCTCGAAGACTGAGCCCAGGCGGTGCCACCTCTTGATTGAGGCGGTTGCACCTCTCTGCCAGAGCTCGAAGACCGAGCTCAGGCGGTGCCACCTCTCTGTTAGGGAGGTTGCACCGCCCAGTCTAGCTCGAAGACTGAGCTCAGGCGGTGCCACCTCCTGGCTGGGGAGGTTGCATCGCCCAGTCTCGTTGGGAGGCTTAGCCCAGGCGGTGCCACCTCCTGGCCTGGGCGGTTGCACCTCCTGGTGCAATCAGGGTCCGAATGGTTAGCTCCATTCGGCCCAATTTCAGTCTTTCAGGGGCCCAATTGCCCCAAGATTAAGCCAATGGGATCACCTCCCATTTTCCAACTTAATCAACGTGCTAACTATGATTAAATCTAAGACAATTTCTGCAGCTTTGCTTCGGTGCGTCAATCGCTTCTTCCGGCGAGTTTCCGGCGAACTTCCATCGATCATCCGATGAACCCTCGGTGATGCTCCTGCGGACTTCCGGCAAACTCCTGGACTTTGCAACGATCCACTTGGTGAGTTCCGACGAGCTTCGCTTGGCAAGCTTCTGGACTTCTCGGATCTGTTCTCGCAGAACCTCCGACGACCGTCCGAACTTCCGTCGAACTCTCGAACTCCCAACGTGATCATGAACTTGACTCCGGCACAACTCCTGCTGCTTGTCTAACTTTCATCGTAGTTAATCCTGCACACAAAAACTTCGATCGAGACAATTAATCCTAAGCAATTAACCAAGTTGTCCGGCATGTCATTGGTCTCTCGACGCTTCGTCCGATTCTTCGGCGCATCGTCCTTTCCTGCAGCCTATTGCCCAATCGGCCAGTTGACTCTGCAACTCCGATATCCTTGGCACAATACCCGCTCTTCTTGGCCCGATGCCCGAGTCCATGGCCCGAAGCCTACTGTCGATACGTCGACCGATCCACCGGCCCGACGTACAATCTTCTAACATGTTCCTCCGGCACAACATGATTTTCCTGCTTTAATTGTCTCATCCTGATCAAAGCATCCTGCGTCACTCAAAACGCAGATTAAATCATAAACATATATCAAGTAGTTTCATCATCAAAATACGAGATTCAACAATCTCCCCCTTTTTGATGATGACAACCACTTGATGACGGAGTTAAACCTAACTCCCGGAGTTTAAACAAACTCCCCCTATCAATATGCCATATTGATAGAAACTCTTAGATTCAAAAATCTAAGCAACATGTCATCATAAACGGAGTTAACCTTAACTCCCAGAGTTTAAACAAACTCCCCCTATCAATATGCCATATTGATAGAACCTTGAATTCAAACTGAATTCAAGTCATTGCAATATTCATCATGAATACTTGCAACACGTTATCATGATCTTATGCATAAACTTATGCATGTCATGTCATCAAATACTTCTCCCCCTTTGTCATCAACAAAAAGGAGAAGTACCACAATCAAGTGTTTGTGATATTGGTTCAACTTATTGCATGAAAAACATAATATTAAGTTTTATCATCATGCAGTTTTGAAGCCGAAAAATTTAGCAAATGTTACATCATGCTTAGAACATTCAAGCTATCAAGTTTTAGATATGCAAGTTTTATAGCATACAAGATAGCACTTTTATAACATGCAAGCTAGCAATGTTGCAACATTTTAGAACTTGCAAGCTATCAATTTAGAGATGTTCAAGAAGGCAACTCTTGCTTCTTGAAATATGCAAGTTGCAAGCTAGCAAATTTTTACGATATGCAAGTTTTGCTTCTTGAGATAGGCAAGATAGCACTTTTGCAATTTTTGTTTGGCAAGCTTGTAATGTTCAAGATAACAAGCTCTTTCTTCTCTTTTGAGAAGTGTCATTTTTGCTTTCGTTGCAAAGTGCAAGCTAGCAAAATGCCAAACTAGCAAGAGATAATGTTTTACATGAGGCAAGCAAACAATTTGGCAAGTGTTACATTTGCATCTTCTCTTTAGATGTGCAAGAAAATAAACAAGTTTTTGCATTTTCTTGACATTTCAAGCTAGCAATTATCGGTGATGTTCAAGATAGCAATTTCTTCTCTTTTGTAATTTTTGCCTTTTTCTTGAATTGTGCTAGCAATCTATCTCCCCCTTTGTCATTGTCAAAAAGAAGGGAAAAACCCTTTACATCAATTTCTAAATTATGACAAAGGTAAGTAATCATTCTTATTTGTGCATCATTATAGTTTCAATGCACAAATTCATTACATTTCATTTTTTTTTTATGCACGATACCGAAAAATCAATCATCATCATGAGCATATCAAACATGATATTCAAGTATTCATGATATATCATTTTGGCAACATAATCATAGATATTCAAATGATGGTATCTAAATGTCAGAATTCATTACATCCTATTATGCATGATCATTGACTCCTCATTTGTATTTCATGCATTATTTCATTTCATCTCATAAGCAATATCAAGAAGAGTTATTGGATGATGAGATAAATATTTTATGAATACATGGAATATCATAAGTGTTTCATGTATTCATATTATCACATGAAGCATATTATCATTTTTAAGATTCATAACATGAATAACGTTATTACTATTTCATCAAAATCAATTTCGAGATTCACACAATATCATGAAATCATTAATCTCGATAAGATGGGAAAAGCATTTTCTTTTTAAGTGATTCTTTTAACACATCATAAAAAACTCATTCATAATTCAAGTGATTTACAAGATATCATAAATGAATTTATCACTTGTATTTCATCAAAATCGAGAACTCTAGAGATAGAAAATGATTGAAGCATTTAACATGATTGATGCATGATTCATATTTAAAGTGTATCTTATGTCGTAAATACGAATCAAGCATTTGTCAAATCTGAAATCATCCTCAAAATTACATTCAATAAATTCATGTATGACAAGCATAGATTTATTGAAAAATCAATAAGATAGAGGATTACATTTCAAGTGTTCATCAATTGTAGCATTTCATCATATGGTAAGATATCAATGCGTAAAACTGTGAAGCAAGATTTTGTTTGATATCTTGATACAGGGCATATAGCAATGATAGCAATCATATATTTCTTGGTGATGCAAGCATGGGATAATCATAGCATAGTATTTATAGCATCAATTCATATATTTCTCCCCCTTTTTTTTTTTAAGTGTTTCATCTTAAGTGATCGATTTCATGTTAGCATGCCTTTTCATTTATGTCAAATGAAAACATGCATCAACGTTTAGGATCGTAAAATGAATTTCATCATAAAACCATCAATCACAAAAATCATCATTTATAACTTTAAAATCTCATGCATAAAATCGTCAAATCATAGTATCAAAACTTTAATATTTTCATTGCAACATTAAGCAAGGTTTCATTGAACATAATTTTGAATGATTCTTATAAATGCCTAAAACTTCTTTAGTTTTAATTTATATGATTGACTTTATAATAGTATGCTCAACTCTTTATTCTTATGTCAAAACCATACATCATATTTAACAAACAAAGACAATGAAAAATATCAAGCCTTCCAAACAAAAGCCATATATCGTCACTGAAAAGCAATATCAAAATATACATTCTTGCTTCTCAAGCACATAAATAAGATTTAATCTCACTAGGTATACAATCATTAGATTTCTATCTTGCATTAACATGCAATTTTCATTTTCATTTTCATTTTCAAAATTACAAGCATGATCATATTTTTGCATTTTCATTATTAAATTATTAAAAATGTAATTTTCAAGAAAATTTAAAGAAAAAGAAAAATGCATCATCAAAAACATCATGTAATTTCGAAGTAAATTAAAGGCATTTTGATTACCTTAGCGTCGAAAGGCGTAAAGGCGTAGTTTGCCACCTCGCCTTTGTTGATTTTCTCCTCGTCTTCAGAGGAGCTCGATTCATCCCAATTTTTGTTCTTCTTCTTGCGTTCAAAGCAAGTAGTTCCGTTCTTTTTACCTTTTTTTAATTTTTGTTTCATTTGTAGTTTAAGTTCACCATCACTTGAGCTTATGCTCGAGTGGTCTTCAAATGTTCTATGTCCCAAATCCTTCCTGTTCTTTGGAAGGTGGTTCTCAAGTTCTTCACGTGCATTGCACGTCATTTCATATGTGATCAATGAACCAATTAGTTCTTCAAGTGGAAATTGGTTCAAGTTTTTCGATTCTTGAATAGCAGTTACTTTTGAATCCCAAGTTTTAGAAAGTGAGCGCAAAACTTTGTTAACGAGTTCAAAATCCGAAAAGCTTTTACCAAGTGATTTTAAACCATTGACGACATCCGTAAAACGGGTGTACATGTCAACAATGGTTTCGCTTGGTTTCATATGAAAAAGCTCGAAATCATGCAGTAAAATATTAACTTTCGAGTCTTTGACTCTACTAGTTCCCTTGTGCGTGATTTCAAGAGTGCGCCAAATATCGAAAGCCGTTTCGCACAAAGAAACCCGATTGAACTCATTTTTGTCCAAAGCGCAAAATAAGGCATTCATAGCCTTTGCATTTAAAGAAAAATACTTCTCTAAATCCGACCATTCGTTCATCGGTTTAGAGGGAAGTTGAAAACCATTTTCAACGATATTCCATAAATCCAGATTTAGAGAAATCAAGAAAACACTCATTCGAGTTTTCCAATAAGTGTAGTCCAATCCGTTAAAGAACGGTGGACGAAAGACCGAAAAGCCCTCTTGAAGAGCCATTTCTCTCGGGTGTAAATCCGAAATGAGAAATACCCCGCTCTGATACCAATTGTTAGGATCGAGAGCACTAAGAGGGGGGGGTGAATTAGTGCAGCGGAAATCTTTCAGCGATTAAAAACGAAAGCTACGTTCGTTCGATAAAAACTATTTTGATGCAAAAGCCAATTCTAAGATTACTTATGATTAAGTGCAGTTTATGTCTAAACACAGTTTGCGTCTAAGCGCAATTTCTGCAGTTTGCAGTTTGCGTCTAAATGCAGATTGCGTCTAAGCGCAGTTTGCATCTAAGCGCAGTTTGCGTCTAAGCTCAGATTGCGTTTAAGCGCAGTTTGCGTCTAAGCGCAGTTTACGTCTAAACTCAGATTGCGTCTAAGCGCAGTTTGCGTCTAAGCGCAGTTTGCGTCTAAGCGCAGATTGCGTTTAAGCGCAGTTTGCATCTAAGCGCAGTTTACGTCTAAGATCAGATTGCGTCTGAGCGCAGTGCAGTTTGCGTCTAAACGCAGTTTTACGTCTAAACACAGTTTTACGTCTAAACGTAATTTTACGTCTAAACGCAGTTTTACGTCTAAACGTAGTTTTACGTCTAAACGCAGTTTGCGTCTAAACGTAGTTTTACGTCTAAACCTAGTTTTACGTTTAAAAGTAGTTTACGTCTAAAACACAGTTTTACGTCTAAACAGAATCAAGACGTAAACATAAACTGCAAAGAAACTTGTTCGCAGAAATCAGTTTGCAGTTATAAACAGAATCAAGACGTAAACGTAAACTGCAAAGAAACTCGTTCGTAAAAGCGTAGAAGACAGTTTACAGTTATAAATAGAATCAAAACGTAAGTGTAAACCGCAATGTAGAGATCGTACGAAAACACCGATTTACGTCTGAATGCAGATTTGAAAAGAACAGAACTTAGAAACTTGTTCGTAAAAGCGCAGAGAGCAGTAGCTATGTATGAGGTTTGCAGTAATGATAAAGTGCTCAAAATGAAAGCAAACCAGAGATTTAGAGTGGTTCGGTCAGTCTTGACCTACTCCACTTTTGGCTTCCTCCACCGACGAGGTCACCGACGTCAACTAGAAGCCTTCCTTCAATAGGCGAAGGCCAACTACCCTCTTACAGATTCACTCGTTTTGACGGGCTTAAGAGATAACCCTTACAGAAGTTTTCTCTCCTCTCTTTACAACTCAAACTTGAAGAATAGAAAGAGGAGAACTAGCAGTTTTGAGCTCTAAGAAACACAGAAAGATAGCAAGATTTCGAGTGTGTGTTTTGTTCTTTCAGTGCTGAATGGGTGGGGTATTTATAGGCCCCAACACAGTTCAAATTTGAAGCTCAAAACGATCAAATCCCGGAATTCCGGGATCAGGCGGTTGTACCTCCTGACTGGAGAGGTTGCACCGCTTGGCAGAGCTCGAAGACTGAGCCCAGGCGGTGCCACCTCTTGATTGAGGCGGTTGCACCTCTCTGCCAGAGCTCGAAGACCGAGCTCAGGCGGTGCCACCTCTCTGTCAGGGAGGTTGCACCGCCCAGTCTAGCTCGAAGACTGAGCTCAAGCGGTGCCACCTCCTGGCTGGGGAGGTTGCACCGCCCAGTCTCGCTGGGAGGCTTAGCCTAGGCGGTGCCACCTCCTGGCCTGGGCGGTTGCACCTCCTGGTGCAATCAGGGTCCGAATGGTTAGCTCCATTCGG